>NC_037672.1:118181511-118448684 GCF_003255815.1 Theropithecus gelada
CCATCATTCTTAGCAAACTATCACAAGAACAGAAAACCAAACACCGCATGTTCTCACTCATAGGTGGGAACTGAACAATGAGATCACTTGGACTCGGGAAGGGGAACATCACACACCGGGGCCTATCATGGGGAGGGGGGAGGGAGGAGGGATTGCATTGGGAGTTATACCTGATGTAAATGACGAGTTGATGGGTGCTGACGAGTTGATGGGTGCAGCACACCAACATGGCACAAGTATACATATGTAACAAACCTGCACATTATGCACATGTACCCTAGAACTTAAAGTATAATAATAATAATAATAAAAGGATATATACCCAGAATTGGGATTACTTGGTCATATGGTTATTCTATTTTTATTTTTTTGTAAAACTTCCACACTGTTTTCCAAAATCACTGTGCTAATTTACATTCCCATCAACAGTGTACAAGTATCCCTCTTGTTCCACATCCTTGCCAAAACATGTTATCTTTTGTCCTTTAATAATAGCCATTCTAACAGGTATGAGGTGATACCTCAGGGTGATTTTGATTTGCATTTCTCTGTTTAGTGATGTTGAGCACTTTTTCATATAACCGTTGGCTATTTGTATGTCTTCCTTTGAGAAATATCTATTTAGATCCTTAGCCCATGTTTTAATTGTATTATTTGTTGCTGTTTTTGCTATTAAGTGTCTTTTTTTATACTAACCCCTTATCAGATATACACTTTGCAAATATTTTCTTCCATTCCTTAGGTTGCCTTTTCACTATATTGGTTTTTTTTCCTTTGCTGTGCAGGAACTTTTAAGTTTGATGCAAATCCACTTGTCTATTTTTGCTTTTGTTACCTGTGGTTTTGGTGTCATCCCTCAGAAAATTTATTGCCTAGACCCATGTCAAGAAACTTTTTCTCTATGCTTTTTTCAAGTAGTCTTATGCTTTTTGTTCTTATCTTAAATTATTTAATCCATTTTAAGATGATTTTTATGCATGGTGTGAGGTAAGGATCCAATTTCATTCTTCTGCATAGGGATATCCAATTTTCCCAACACCATTTACTGAAGAGACTATTCTTACCCTATTGCTATTAAATGTTGATGTCCCCTCCAAAATTAATGCTGAAAGTTAATCCCCAAATGTGAGCGTATTGAAAGGTGAAGTTTAAAAGGTAATTAGATGATGAGGGTTCATGGATTAATGAGTTAATGGATTAATAGGTTTTCATAGGGTCAGGGGAAACTGATGGTTTTATAATAAAAGAAAGAGAGACTTCAGCTAGCATGTGAACATGCTTATCCTCCTCACCATGTGATATCTTGCACCATGTCAGGACTATTCAGAGAATCTCTACCAGCAAGAAGCTCTCACCAGGTACAACCCCTCAACCTTGGACTCTCACCTTCTATGATGAAATAAATTGTCTTTCTTTATAAATTATCCAGTTTCAGATATTGTTATAAGCAACAGAAAATAAGCTGAGACACCAATGTAGTAATATTAAGAGGTGGGCCTTGCAGGAAATCATTAAGTCATGAGAGTGAAAGTCTTGTGAATGGGATATAGTGCCCCAATTAATGGAGGGAGTTCTTCTCTTTTGCCCTTCCACCCTCTGCCATGTGAGAACACAATATTTCTCCCCCAACACCCCCAAAACACACAGAGTTCAAGATGTCATCTTTGAAGTAAAGACCACATCCTCACCAGAAAAAGAGCCTACTGGCACCTTTATCTTGGAGGTCACAGCGTCTAGAACTATGAGAAATAAATTTCTGTTCTTTATAACTACTCAGTCTGTATTTTGTTATAGCAGCAGAAATGAACTAAGACACCCATTGTGTATTCTTGGCACCACTGTGGAATCATTTATGGTCATTGTAGTTGACCTTAGATGTATGGATTTATTTTTGCCCTCTCTATTCTGTTCCATTGATTTGTAAGTTTGTTTTTATGCCAGTACAATGTTGTTTTGATTACTATAGCTTTGTAATATATTTTGAAATCAGAAAGTGTGATACTTCCAACTTTGTTCTTTTTGCTCAAGAATTTTTTGGCTGTTCAGGTTCTTTTGTAGTTCAATATACATGTTAGGATTTTTTTTTCTATTTCTGTGAAAAATGTCATTGAAATTTTGATAGAGATAGCAATGAATCAGTAGAATGCTTTGGATAGTATGAATATGTTCACAATATGATTTTTTCCAATCCACAAACATGGCATGTCTTTCAATTCATTTGTGTCTTTAATTTCCTTCTTTAGTGATTTACAATTTTCAATGTAAAAGTCTTTCAACTTTATGATTAAGTTTATTCCTAAGTATTTAATTTTTTGTTTCTATTGATAACGGGATTGTTTCTTAATTTTCTTTTAGAAAGTTCGTTGTTTGGATATAGAAATACAACTAATCTTTGTATGTTGACTTTGTATACTGTAATACATTACTGAATTCATATATTAGTTCTAATAGTTTTTCTGTTGAATCTTTGGGGTTTTTTCACATATAATCATGTCATCTGCAAACAGGGATAGTTTTACTTCTTCCTTTCTGATTTGGAGGACTTTTATCTCTTTTCCTTGTCTTATTGCTCTAGCTAGGATTTCCAGTAGTGTATTAAATAGAAGTGATGACAGTGGGCATCTTGGCCTTGGAATGAATCTTAGAGGAAAAGCTTTCAGATTTTTCCCATTAATTATGATGTTTGCTCTGGACTTTTCATATATAGCTTTCATTGTGTTGAGGTAAGTTTCTTCTATTCTTATTTTGTTGGGAGTTTTAATCACAAATGTCTGTTAAACTTCATCAAATGCTTTTTTTTTGCATCTACTGTTTTGATTATTATAGCTTTGTAATACATTTTGAAATCAGAAAGTGTGATTTTATTATTTCATTTTGTTAATGTGGTGTATCACATTGATTTATTTGCGTATTTGTTACCATTCTTTCATTGCAGGTGTAAATTCCACTTGGTCATGTTGTATAATCCTTTTAATGTGTTGTTGAATTTGGTTTGCTAATATTTTATTCAAGATGTTTGCATCTATGTTAATCAGGGATACTACTCCATATTTTTCTTGTCTCGTAGTCTTGGTCTGGTTTTGGTATCAGGTTGATCCTAGTCACATAAATTAATTTGGAAATGTTATTTCTCTCTCTATTTTTTGGAAGAGTTTAAGATGGATTGGTATTAATTCATCTTTGAATATTTGATGGAATTCACCTGTGAAGCCCTCTGGTCCTGGGTTTTCCTTCATTGGGAGGGTTTTGATCACTGATCCAATCTCCTTATTTGTTATTAGTCTGTTTGTGTTTTCTATTTTTTCTTGAGTCAATTTTGCAAGATTGTATGTTACTAGGAAGGTATTCATTCCTTCTAGATCATCTAATTTGTTGGTTTATAATTTTTCACTATAGTCCTTTTTGATCCTTTTTATTTCTAAGCCATGCATTGTAGTGTCTCCTCTTTCATTCATGATTTTATTTATGTGAATCTTCTCTCTTTCTTTCTTTCTTTCTTAGTTGAAAGATCTAGCTAAGGGTTTGTCCATTTTGTTTATTTTTTTGAACATCAACTCTTAGCTTTGCTGATTTTTCTATTGTTTTTGTATTTGCTGTTTGATTTATTTCTGAGTTAGTCTTTATTAATTCTTTTACTCTGCTAACTTAGAGCTCAGTTTGTTTTTCTTTTTCTAACTCCTTGTAATGTCAAGTTAGGTTGTTTGTATGAGACATTTCTTCCTTTTTAATGTAGCCATTTATTGCTATAAGCTTCACCTTTAGTACTGCTTTTGTTTTGTCCTATATGTTTTAATATGCTGTATTTTTGTTTTCATTTGTTGTGTTTTTTTTGTTTTTTTTGTTTTTGACAGAGTCTCACTTTGTAGCCCAGGCTAGAGTGCAATGACACAGTTTCGGCTTACTGCAACCTCTGTCTCCCAGGTTCAAGCAATTCTCCTGCCTCAACCTCCTGAGTAGCTGGGATTACAGTGTGCGCCAACACACCTGGCTAATTTTTGTTATTTTAGTAGAGATGGGGTTTTGCCATGTTGGCCAGGATGGTCTCGAGCTCCTGACCTCAAGTGACCCACCCTCCTGGGCCTCCCGAGGTGCTGGGATTACAGGCACAAGCCACCACATGCAGCCAATTGTAAGATTTTTTTTTAAAATCCTCTTTGATTTCTTTTTTGACTTCATGGTTATTTGAGAATATATTGTTTAATTTTCATGGATTTGTGAATTTTTTCATCCCTAATTGTCATTGATTTCTAGTTTCATTTTAATTTTGTTAGAAAGGATACTTGGAATAACTTCAATATTCTTAAAATTGCTAAGATTTGCTGTGTGACCAAACGTGATCTATTCTGAAAAATGAGAAATAAAGTTTTTGTTTGTTTGTTTGTTTTCTTGAGATAGGGTCTTATTCTGTCACCGAAGTTAGAGTGCAGTGGCACAATCACTGTTCACTGCAGACTTGACTTCCTCAGTGCAAGTGATCCTCCCACCTCAGCCTCTCCAGTAGGTGAGTACCTGGGACTACAGGTGCCTGCCACCACTCTCAGCTAATTTTTGTGTTTTTGTGGAGAGGTTTTGCCATGTTACCCAGGTTGGTCTTGAACTCCTGGGCTCAAGCGATCCTCCCACTTTAGCCTCCCAAAGTGCTGGGATAATAGGCATTCTCACACCCAGTGGAGAAATAAAGGTGTTTTTTTTTCTTTGAGATATATTGCACAGCATGGTGGAAAAAGTTTAAAAAATGAATTGTACATCTCAAAATTGCTAAGACATAAATATCAAATGTTTTCACCAGAAAAAAATAAGTGTTTAGGTTAATGGACATGTTAATTAGCTTGCTTTAATTATTCCACATTGTATTCATAACATCACTTTGTTACCCATAAATACATTCAACTATAATTTATCATTTTACAACTAAATATACAATTTTTTAAAAAAGATTATGTGCTGCTTCTGCTTTGGTGGAAAGTTGTATACATGTCTGGGAGGTCTGTTTTGGTGTATATAGTGTTGTTTAGTTCTGCTGCTTATTGATTTTCTGCCTGGACGATCTATCTGCTACGCAGATTGGGTTATTAAAGTCTCCTACTATTATTATATTGCTCTTTATTTATCTCTTCAAATCTGTTAATATTTGCTTGTATTTGAGTACTTTGATATTGGGTGCATATATTTTATACTTCTTATCTCTTCCTCTTGAATTGACACTTTTATTTTTATGTAATGACCTTCTTCATCTCTTATGACATTTTTTGACTTAACATTTACTTTGTTTGATTTAAGTATAACCACTCCTGCTCTCTTCTGCTTACCATTTGTATGGAGTTCTTTTTTTTTTCCAACCCTTCACTTTCAGACTATGTGTTCTTAAAGTTAAAGGGAGTCATTAGAAGGCAGAATATTGCTAGATCTTGCTTCTTTGTAAGTCCCTTAAGCTACTCCATATTTTTTGATTAGAAGATTTAATCTATTTATGTTTAAAGTATTTATTGATAGGTAAGAACTTATTGTTGCCAGTTTTTGAATTCTTTACTGACTGTTGTATATTTCCTTTGCTCCTTCTTGCTCTCTTTCCGTCTTTGTGATTTGAGGAATTTTTGTGGTGACATGCTTTGATTCCTTTCTCTTTCTCTTTTGAATAATTACTAGAGTTTTTTTTCATAGTTACCATAAGGCTTACATATAACATCTTTTAGTTACAGTTGCCTATTTTAAGCTGATAAGAATTTAACTTCAATTAGATACAAAAACTCTACACTTTTGTATCTCCCCCCTCATTTTCATGTTATTGGTGTCACGATTTACATCTTTTTATACTGTGTATCTATTAACAAATTACTGTATCTGTAGTTATTTTTACTACTTTTGTTTTTTTAACTTTTATACTAGAGTTTAAAAGTAATTTGTGCACCATAATTACAGTACTGGAATATTCTGAATATTCTGAATTTGACTATACACTCATACACCAATGAGTTTTATGTTTTTATATGTTTTCATGTTACTAATTAGCAGCTTTTTTTTTTTTTTTTTTTTTTTTTTTGAGACGAAGTCTTGCTGTGTTGCCCAGGCTGGAGTGCAGTGGCCGGATCTCAGCTCACTGCAAGCTCCACCTCCCGGGTTCAGGCCATTCTCCTGCCTCAGCCTCCCGAGTAGCTGGGACTACAGGAGCCCGCCGCCTCACCCGGCTAGTTTTTTGTATTTTTTAGTAGAGACGGGGTTTCACCGTTTTAGCCAGGATGGTCTCGATCTCCTGACCTTGTGATCCGCCCGTCTCGGCCTCCCAAAGTGCTGGGATTACAGGCTTGAGCCACCGCACCCGGCCAAGCAGTTTTTCATTTGAACTTGAAGAACTCCCTTTAGCATTGCTCGTAAGGCAGATCTAACAGTTACGAACTGCTTCAGCTTTTGTTTATCTGAAAAAGTCTTTATGTCTCCATTTCTGAAGGACAGTATTGCTGAATATAATTTTCTTGATTGGCAGTTTTTTCCAGCATTTAAAATATATCATTCCACTTTCCCCTGGCTCACCAGGTTTCTACTGAGAAATTTACTCATGGCTCTATGGGGGTTCCATTGTATGTGATGAATTGCCTCTCTCTTGCTGATTTCAAAATTCTCTCTTTGGTTTTGGCTTTTCATATTTTAATTATAATGTATGTTGGTGTCATCTTCTTTGGATTGATTCTATTTGAGAACCTCTGAACTTCATGGATCTGATTGTTTATATCTCTCTCATGATTTGATAAGTTTTTCTCAATTTTTTTCTTTCAATAAGTTTTTTTCCTTTCTCTGTCTTCTATTTTTTGAGATTCTGATCATACATATATTGATTTCCTTGATGGTGTCCCATAAATTCTATGGACTGTCTTCTCTTTGACTTTCTTTTTCCCTTCTGACTGGATATTTTCATATAATATGTCTTCAAGTTTACAGATCCTTTCTTCTGTTTGACTGAGTCTTCTACTGAAGCTCTGTATTGCATTTTTCATTTCATTCATTGCTTCCTTCATCTCGAGAATTTCTGTTTGGTTCTTTCATAATTTCTGTCTTTATTGAACTTCTCATTTTGTTCATATGTTGTTTTTCTGGTATTGTTGAGTTGTCTATATTCTTTTGTAGCTCACAGAGCTTCCCTAAAACAATTATTTTGAATTATTTTCTAGGCAATTTGTAGATCATAATTTCTTTGGGTTTGGCTACTGAATCTTTATTAGTCCCTTTTGATGCCATGATGTTTGCCTGATTCTCTGTGATCTATGTAGCCTTGAGTTGATGGCTGTGGATTTGAAAAAGCAACCACTGTTTTCTCTCTTTACAGGTATAGTTCTTCTCCTCTCTGGTCCCTGAACTAATGGGACTACCTCCACGAATTCAGTTGAATAGTACTAGAGCTGACTCATGTAGCTGCTGCGATATCACAACTGACTCCACAGTTGGCAGGCCTGTTATTGGGGGCACAGGCATGGACACACATGGTTTCTGCTGGATCCCCTGGTGAATGGGACTGCTTGTAGAATTATGGTAGAGCAAGGCTGGAGCCAGGTTATGTGGATGCTTCTGGTTCCCAGTCAAGACCACAGATGGTGGGCCTTTTACAAGGGGACAGACAGATATGGCTTCCAGCAGGTCCCTGAGTGGGTTCCCATTGGTCCTTGTACATGCCCTGGCAGGACTCTCATGGGTCCTTGGACAGGTCCTTGGGCAGGTACAAATGCTTCTGGTACTCTAGTAGAGCGGGGCTGGAGCCAGGTCATAGGGTTGCTTTAGGATCTGTAGTCAGGATAGAGGTCAGCAGGCCTGCCACTGGGGGACTTGAACTGGTATATCTCCTGCCTTTCCCTGAGTGGGTATGACTTTCCATGGACCATGGCACAGCAGGGCTAAAACAGCCCCAAAGCTGCTTCGGGGTCCACAGATGGGACCGAGGTTAATGGTCCTGCTACCAGGGGCACCTGGGCATCACTGGGCCCAGGATGGATAAGGCTGATCCCAGATCAGGTAGAATGGGTCTGGAGCTGGTCACAGAGCTGTTTCAGGGTCCAAAGTCAGGTCAGAGGTCAGCGGGCTTGTTACTGGGGACCATGGGTAGGAGTGGCTCCTTCCAGGTCTTTTGGTAGATGGAGCTGGATGCAGGATTACAGCCAAGGGGAGATAGAGCTGAATCCTTGGGGGAGAAAGCTGCTTTCTGTCTTAAAGCAGGACCACATTTGGTGAGCCTGTCACCTGGGTGTGGGCCTGCCTTCTCAGAGTGTTTCTCCTTGGTCTTGGGCTTCACCAGCACTTTGCATCCTCCATCTAGATCCCAAAGCGCCCACAAAGGCACATGTCTATGAATGACTGCCAGATTATTGCTTGTGTATGAGAACACAAGGTGGAGACCTGTTATTCCACCATTTTGCTGACCAAGAGTGGGGATTCTAAGTGAAATATGTCAGACATAAAAGGACAAATATTGTCTAGTTCCACTTGTATGAAGTAATTATGTGAGGTATCTAGAATGGGCAAATTCACAGACACTGAGCTAGACTAGAGGTTACCAGGGGATAGAGGTTTAGAGAGAAGTGGAGAGTTATTGTTTAATGAGTACAGAGTTTCTGTTTGGATGATGAAAAATTCTAAGAATAGTAACGATTGTTACACATCATTGTGAATGTAATGAACAACACTGTATGGTAGAATTTAAAATGGTTAAAATTCAAAATTTTATGCTATGTATATTTTACCACAGTAAAAAAGAGAAAGCTTTACTAAAGATGAATGAGATTAGATGAATGATTCGAAGATTCTGCATATGATCAGGAGCACTGGAGGGGAGTTAACTGTGGCTTGGATATACAGAAAAGTAAAAAAGACAAATGCTGGACACTTCTATGATTTGGTTTGGATCCAGGGGGTCAGCCAAGTTCAGGCAGAGATAATCAAGGAAATAAGGTAGACTAAAAGCATATTAGCCACCTGAAGAAGAACATTTTCATGTTAATATCCTGATTAATAGTCACACCTGTTCCCAACTCCACTTAGAAACAGGAGACGTGTTATTTTGCTTTCTGATATGTTATGGATTAAATTGCATTTCCCTCACCCCCAATTCATATGTTAAAGTCCTAACATCAGTACCTCAAAATTTGACTGTATTTGGAGATGCTCCTTTAAAGAGGTGATTAAATGATGCTGTTAGGATGGGCCTTAATGCAATTGACTGTTGTACTTTAAGAAGAGAAAATCTGGAAACACGAAGAAACACCAGGGATGTACGTACATAGAGGAGAGACCATGTGAGGACACAGCAAGATTATGGCCATCTGCAAGTCTAGGGGAATCAAACCTGCCGACACATTCAGCTTGGACTTCCAACTTCCAGAACTGTGAGAAAATTAGTTTCTGTTCTTCAAGTCACCTAGACTGTGATATTCTGTTATGGCAGTCTGACAAAACTAAAACACCGTATGGAACTTGTTTCTTAAGATATTCTTGTTACATGGTAAAGTAGCTTTATTGATTTAACAGCAAATCTGAAATCCTGTGCTGAAGAAGGACACTAATGGGGAAATGAAGGGGTAAGACCCTAATAAAAAGGTACTTTGGTATGACTTGACAAGCAGTTGCCTAGAGAGGAAGGCTTAGACCATCTTCTGTAGTTCATAAACCCTCTCTCCGGGGGCTTTAACCCCATAAGGCCAAATTCTCAATATGCTTGAACCCTGGCTACTGACTGCACCAGCATTTTAAAGGTCCAGCTAAGTTCAATTCCTGATCCTGTTTATATGTAGACCTAGAAATTGACACAAAGATTGCCCTTGACAATCATGATTTGCTTAAATATTTTAACAAATAAACTTTGTAATCAAATTACCAGTAAGCAAAACACTGGACAAGAAGAAATGCACATTATTTCATGGACAATAATGAAAGATTTTTTCTGAGCATGGATTTTTGAATTGATTGGAATTTTATACAAAGAAATCTGCTTGCCCATGGTCCTTTGGGCAGGTAAAATTCCAAGGAGATGCAAAGAAGATGAAGGTGATTACTTTATTCTTTACCTGTTTATTTGCTTGCATCTTCTTCTTTTGCTTCCTCTCATGTGAATTGTCTCTATTCACAGTGGCACAGGCACTGTGCTGGGGACTACAAAAATAAAGTTCGATGAACATATTCTATGCTCATGAAATGCCAGCGTCATGGAAAGAGCCAAGAAAGGAGATGATTTCGCATTGTGCATTAAATCTTGCTGCACAGTGATATGGAGTGCTGTGAGAACACAGAAGATATAGCCATACAGAGGATATAGAACAGAAGATGGGGGCTGGAAACAGGGCTGTTCTCAAGGAGATGATGCATGAGCTTAATTTTGAAGGATAAATATATTTATTCATTTAACAATCAAACATTTACTGAGGACTTATTGTAGGCCAGGTGTTTTGTTTTTTTGTTTTTTGTTTTTTTGGCATGCATCAGTATCATCTGGAGGATTTGATTCAACACAGACTGTTGTTTGCTGAATCAAAAGGTCTGTAATGGGATTTGAGAATTTGTGTTTCTTGTATGTTTCTAGGTGATAGTTCTATTGGTCCAAGAACTGCGCTTTGAGAGCCATTGCTTTAGACAGAATAGTAAGAAAGGAGGGAAAGATCAGTAGCAACATGGATCAGGTTGTGCAGTTTTGGCATGAAACGAAGGTACTAGGCTGGGCAGTGAGGTGGGAATGGGGCTTGAAATTCAGCCAGACAGCACTTGCAAGCCTTGAGGGCTACATCCACTTAAGGGAAGGACCACCTGACTGTATTTTGTCTCCCCATAGAAACTCTTAGAAAATTTTCTGCCCTGTGGGTATGTCTTTTTATCATTGGTCTGCCCAGAGGAACCACTTTTTGTGGCATTGGTTTTTACTGCCCTGTCTAAAGCCTCTCAAAGTGTGGTTTTTGGACTAGTAGCATTATCAGCTAGATACATACTAGAAACAGAAATTCTCAAACACCACTGCTGACCTTTTCCACAAGGGCATGGGTATGCCAGAGGCTGGAAGAGGCATGTAAAACAGAGGATTAACATGGAACTGGAGATGGCTTAGTATGCCCAGAACAAACAAGTGATGATAAAGACATGACTCCATGCTGGCCAACCTGACTTCTGTCTGTAGTCTCTTGCACTCAGGGACCTTGATTCTCCTCCACAGAGAGATTCTATATGGACATTGTCCTTATTTCACCCTGCCACTATGGACAGCTCCTCAGCTTACCTATTTACCAGGCGATACTGTCTGGCATTAAGTAGATGGCAAAAAAAGGCAAAGATAGGACACTCAAAAGGCAGGTTGAATAAAACTAACAAAATAATGGCATGGGTGGAAGATAGTGAGTGAATAAAAGAGAAGACCACACGGACCAAAAAGCCTAATAGAGATGACTGAAAGACACGAGTACTCAAGATATGAACCAAGAAATTAATGGAAAAAAATTAAAGAAAATGACCAGCGTTCCATGTCGATCAACAACAACAGAAAAGATTACCTGAGTGGCTGTATTTAGCGTTGACCTGAGAGGATTAAAAATAAATTTGCTTGAGAAGAAAGCTGATTAGGATAAGACTACAGAGTTCTCAAGCAAGATAATCATGTTCTGAACAAGAGATTTAGCTTCAGTAATAAAGAAAGAGAAAAATCTTACAGATGAAGATTCTTTTTTTAAAAAAATATTTAAAACAGGCATAACCTGTGGGTTACTTCAGGGGAACTATGCCCGCTGTACGTATTTATGGTATCTCTATTGCCTTCTGACCTCATAATTGTTCATTCTCTTCTTTTCAACAGGGCCTCCCACTTCAAAGAATATTATTAATGTGGTACATGGATTTGGGTGAGAACAACAAAATATTGAAATTTCAGCATTTCTTTAGTAAAGGCAAAAGGCTTTGAAAGAATTGGTTATTTAAGGTCTTCTACATCATACTGACCATGGTATTTTTGGGTTGTGATTAAAAGAATGCACAGCAAGTGGGAAATTGTTTAGTGAATGTTATAGTGCTTTGTTAAGACTTTCAGCAGCACAGGAGAGCTTCTCCTCTGTGTTATCCAACTAGTGTGCAGGTAAAATCTGCTCTTCTGCTAAGTACTCTCAGTGTGCAATGAAGCTCTGGGAAGGTTGTTACAACAGATTGGTATGCCCCCACTCTTCCAGTTTCTGATTCAAATTTTGGGGTGTGGCCTGAAGATTTGCCTTTCAAACATGTTCCCAGCTGATGCTGATGTTGCTGATCTGAGGACTATGCTTTGGGAACCACTGTTTGCAAACATGAATCATCTCATTTCTTATAATAGGAAATCAGTGTTTAAAATGGCAAAAGTCACAGATTTTGGACAGTTCCCAAAGCAGTGTGATAAAGCCCATGAGTGAAGACCAACACCCAAGTACATGTGTGCCCCTCTCACTCTGCGGCTGAGAGATATTGCCAATTTTTCCCCTGCTGCTTACCAAAGATTTCATACACAAAATGACAGGTGCAATACAGCAGTGTTTCAAAAATTCTACCTCAGTGAAAGAGAGCTGATTATAAAGTTAAACAAGGCTGATTGAGTCAGGCTGATTAAACGGAGGAGGTGAAAAACATAGACTTTTAAAAATTTTTCTCTTGAATAATTTTTAAAGATTTCCTAGAGGTAAATTTGAGGGCATATATTCATGAATCAAAGTGATACTTGTGCTACATATATCTTTGAACATGCCACTCTGTATTTGAAGAACTCTGTCAGTTGGAAACAAAAACAAAGAGAATAGCACAGAATAGACTTCCTGGTGATGTCCACAAGCAGGTCTGGGAACCCGTAGAAATCTTTCTCAAATCAAAAGAACTACCACTGAGATTCAGCAAGCTACCCCTCACCCAGGCATCATTTAAGTAATTATTTAAGCATTTCTAGGTTAAGTGGCTTATTTAGCCCCAAACAAACCACTGAAATAATTGGAAGCAGAAATAGTCCTTGCACGCCATCCTTCCTTCTTTGAGTGCCAAACACCTCACTTCAGCAAGCAGGTTTCAACTCATGAAGCAATAATGGATTCAGCATTCCGATGGAATAAACTCAAACTGATGAAGGCGTTTTCAATATTTATCTGTGAGTGACCACGCTTTTCATTAGTCTACACTACTCATGGAGGTTGGTATATTAATAGGTAACCTTCGGCCTGTAAGCTCATTTGGGAAAGCAGTAAGTGACAGGGTCCTCTTTCAAATGGGATAAGTTCACTGTTTCTCTGAAAAATAGCACTGTTGGTTCTGAAAATAGAAATGTGTAGGCACTGAATAAGTATCATAGGAAAACATTACAGAGTCTTATTAGGAATGCTGTTGGAAGTAGCTGTTGTGGGAGGGTGGAGCTCATTCCTTTAAGAGGAAGGTTGGGACTATTGAGTTAGCTCTCAGCTCCTCTCATTAAAAGGGACTTAAACGAAGACTCCTGACTGCGAAGGGGAAGCCAGCCAGGCTGGGTGAAGGAGGAGGTTTCTGCTAACAAGCCTGGTGTGGGGGCTTACACAGAAAACTAGCACAATCGACCTCCTTTGTTCTTCTACATGGACTGATGTATGGGAGAGAAGGCCCTGATGGGTTAGTTAGGGATATCCCTTTTGAAGGAGCCCTAGAAAAAAACCAGATGCTAAAGTAAAGACCAGTTGAGATCAGTGTGACATAGCTTCTACAGCACCCTTTAGTTACGGCCCTGTCATACCGGGGGCGGGGGGAGGGGGACATCTGTTTGTTCCCCTTCTACTTATATATCATGTTTGTGTGAGTATCTTGAATGTGCCCATATAAATGCAAAAGGCTAAGACCAATGTGGAACGCTAACCATACACACAAAGGAACCTCCGTTAGTCCTCTTTCCATGATGTCAGTATTTTCATGGCTCCATTCTATTCTCTGAATATGGGGTAGACCTAGGTAACCACAAATCCCAGATGGAGTGATCAGGAAAGACTCACTCTAGCCCGCTTCGCTCAAGCAGCTAGTGTTCTTTTAAGCACACATTTTGAGCTCAGCACCTTTGTAGTATTAGCGCTTGTGAGTATTTGGGACTTTCCAAACACGGAGAATAACTTGATCCCTAGAGTTTATTCCTTACTGCTTAGCCTTCAGAAAGTGAGCCAAAGGAAAAGATCATATTCAAAATTGGAGAGTAATTATTGCAAAACTCTTCTCATGAGGCAAGTTTTAAAATGTCAGGCATGGATTTGATTCTCTCTTTTAGACTAACAATGTCTTGAAAGTGTGGCAGAGCCAATGGGAAAGGACCTGGAGAAAAAGCTGCAGGATAAGGATCCTGGGGACCAGAAATGACACAAACAGTGATGGAGATTTTCAGAGTCTACCTTTATAACCTCATGATTTTGTTGCTTTGAAGCGATTTCTAAAGAGACGTGTTTATTGCATCAAAGCAAGACAGCTGATTTTTTAGAATATCTATTATCGACACTAACATTGGCCCTTCAGTTTTCCAAACAAGAATCCTTGCCATACGTTTGGCATTTGTAAAACAGTTTTTCTTTTTGTTTTCAATCATGTCAGAAGTTCTGTGATCTGATTCATTTACAAAGCTCTTGTGGTCTTGATCTTGGTCTTGTTGGGTAGGATTGTGTTTAGCCATCCAAAGTGTATCTCCTGTTTTTCATTTCAACTGTATTTCAATGCAAAGCTTATTGTCAAGGTAGGTTATTTAAATTGTTAAACAACCTTCAACCTTTTTTTGGTCAGTCTCGAGAACTGTATGTGCAATTCTCTTGTGAAAGAAACATAGTGAGTCACAGCTATCATGACATTATTCATTGCCCAGGTGGACTGCTTCTCAGGACCCAGGCATAATTGTTAATTGTGTTGTAGACAAACCTAAGCGTATGTAGAGCAAAATATTCTACCATCAGTACCATCACCACCACCAGCACTGCCACCAGGACACTGGACAGGGAATGGAGAGATTTGAAGACACTGAGCTAAAAATAAACAAAGTCTTCCAATAAGAAGATTCTGGAAAGAATTAGAAAGAAATAATTTGTTTTAAAACACACACAAAAAAACTTTTTCTTTTTTTTTTTTCCCACAAAACCTAGAACAAAATAAAATCCTGTAAGGCATGCACATGGCTTTTGTTTTCACGCCTCAAAATTATACTTCAAGCATGGAGATCTTAACCATTCATCTTTATCTTTAAAGCTTTTTTATTTATTTTTTTTTTTTGAGACAGAGTCTCACTCTGTTGCCCAGGCTGGAGTGCAGCGGCACGATCTCAGCTCACTCTAACCTCCACCTCCCAGGTTCAAGCGATTCTCCTGCCTCAGCCTCCAGAGTAGCTGAGACTACAGGCGCCTGCCACCATGACCACATTTTGTATTTTTAGTAGAGATGGGGTTACACCATGTTGGCCAGACTGGTCTCAAACTCCTGACCTCAGGTTATCCTCCCACCGTGATCCTCCCACCTCAGCCTCCCAAAGTGCTGTGATTACAGGCGTGAACCACCATGCCCCGCCCATTTTTAAAGCATTTCTAAAGACATCTGAGAAGACTGTTGGATAGAGTATTACAGCGCTTCTAGGAAACTAACATGAGAACCAATGCCTAACAGTGCTTTATTCATGCTGATGCTACACTTAGCTGAAACATGACTGCTACTGGTAACTACTGTTTCTGAATGCCTACTATGTGCCAGGTGATTTACAAAAGTTATTAATGTTTCAAAAACTCTGTAAAAAAAAAAAAAAAGAGAAAAGATTGAGTAAAATTGCATAAGATCATCCAAATAGTAAGTACAAGAGCTAGGATCAAGCAGGTCTGTTCAATTACAAATCCCATGTGTTTTCCACCATAACTCTTTGCTAGTATTATTATCTTTTTTTTTAAGAAGAAGAGAGAATTGTTTTAATATATTTGTGAACCAACTTATCTTTTTATTTTGAAAACTTCCAAGTGCATAATCTATTATAATAGGAAGTTTGGTATTCCAAACTCCGGTAAGATAATGGATGCCTTTCCAAAGGATTGCATCCATTTTCTCCATTGATTTCACTAAATTTCACATAGCCTCTTTTTTTACAGCAGTTTTTTCACATAATTTAACTTTTTCTAGATTCCTAATGGAAAGTATTCCTATTTTAAATAAAACTATGCATTTCCTATATGTATTACATTAATTGTTAAATGTACTAATTAATTATGAATATTGAACTAAGGACTGTTCATATTCTGAAAATTTATGTTAAGTGGTGGCACCTACTGACGACACATGATATTGCAGTCCAATGTCATCAGAAACATTCTTAACATTTTAGAATAGAAATTGTTCTGTCAAATTATAAAATTATAATAGTAATACGGTGTATCTGAAATATAAGTAGTCACAAAATATGCAAGGCACGTTTTTTGGCATCTCAATTTTATTCAATATTTATGTATGAAAGCAAATATATATCATGACTTTGACTGCAAACTTAGCCTGAATTTTTCATTTATGATAGAGATCTTCCAAAAGAGTCTATGTCTTAACACATTCATTATCATCTTGCCATTAGAGGTTCTCCAGTGAAAAACTTTTAGAAATACTGGGTCTAGCTCATCTCTCCTGTGTGAAAGATAAGGAAATGATATTTCCAGCTCTAGGTCTGGGTTTAGAGACAGATTTGGAGAAGATAGAGTTTCAAAGTTTTATATTATTTTCATCAGAATTAATCACAGGATTTTCATTTACATAATATATTTCAAAATAACTAGAAGAGAAAAATTGTAATGTTCTCAACAAAAAGGAAAGGTAAATGTTTGAGGTGAGGAATATCTCAATTACCCTGATTTGATCATCACACATTGTATACAGTCATTGAAATATCACATGCACCCCAACTGTGTACAACTATTGAATATCAATTAGAAACTTAGAAGAAAATGTTAAATTTGGGATATGATAAACATTTCAAAAGAATGTTGGGAATATAAGAAGTTTCATGACCTTGAAAATTGATAGCAATGGTAGGATAAAATACTCCATCTGAGAAACCTTTGCAAGTTCTCAAACAACTATGAATGACATCCAGTGGTACACTGGTGAACCTGATAATCTCTTTTGCTGGAATATTTTAAAATTCAATTTTACTTGAAGGAAATTTTGATTGCAAATATGCCATTAGTTTCATCATATAAGACAAAAGATAAATCACCAACACTAGCTTTATAATGCAGTCAACATTCTGAAATACACTTATTTCATATAATAAAGATGCTAAAATATAGGTCAAATTTTAAAGTTCAAAGAATAGCTTTGAAATAAGACCACAGATGAGGGTCTAAGGGTCTGAGGTTCTGAGGGTCTAAGGAACTAAGATGTAGCCTAGCAATAGGCAAACCACTTCAAAAATGCCAAATGATTGCTCAAACTGAAATCATAGACTGAGGTTGACAAAAATAAGAACTGAAAACATCTAATGATGCATTACTACAGTAAACAACCAAGTCTGACTTAAAAATGTGCAAATTGGCTGCCATTATATTGCTGAAGAGGCAGGCTTTTGATTTTTTCTCAAAATGACTTGGCCAACATGGACACTTTATTGTCACACATAACTAGGGCTTCTGTTGTATGGAGGCTCCAGGATTGATTCATTCAGCAAATCAAGAATGTCATTAAGTATCCACAGTCATTCCTTTTGTTCTACCAGTCTTCAGCCTTGCTCTTTTGGTTACCCTTTTTCATGTTTGCAAAATGACTTTATCTCCAAACCTTATATCCTCATACATCAATGTCCAGAGACAAGACAAAGAAACAAAAGGGTGCTCTCTCTCTCTCTCTCTCTCTCTCTCTCTTTCTCATCTCTTTTTAAGAACTTGGAATCTTTACCCAAAAAAAATACCCCGTATATATCAATGTCCACTCATGTATTACTACTTAGAATTGGATCAGGAACCTCTTCGCAACCCAACCTCAAACTGGCAAGGGAAATGGAATTCCTGTACTGTGTTATGATTGGTAGAGGATAATTAAGGTTCCATCTGGGCTGAGACTAAAGCAGAACTGGTCTTCTCTGAGAACTACAATAATCCTTGCATCAAATATAAGTTCTATAAAAAGGAAAGGGGCTCTCGGGAAGAAAACCAAGTTTCTACTACACAGCAGAACGTAAAGCAACAGAAATTGACATCACCAAAGGCCAACACAGAAACTGTTAGCCTGGAAGATACCATGCTAAATAGAAAGTATAAATGAAAAAGAAACACACTTAGAGGGGCTAAAGAAAGGAAAAACATCAGAAGAATGCTTCCGTCTATCCCTTCTGTATCTGGAAACTTCATTTCTGACTCCTGACCACTCCAACCAATGGCAGTCTAACATCTTAAGGTCACTTTTCACAAGGAGTGTATACAAAAGTATAAGAATGATAATGACTTGCTCTGCAGAATACTGGGAGAGCAAAAGGGTTTTGTTCTGACTGTATCTTCCCCCACCATAACTCTGTGGGTTCTTTATGCTTACACATACACAACTCATGCAGGCTTGAGTATCTAACCTTGCTGTGTGGCTGATTCTGGAGTTGTGTTATCCTGTGAGCGGAGGGCATGGAAGGCATTTGTTCCCAGGAGGAATCAGGAGCTCTTTGGCTACAATGAGTTCAATTTAGGGCTGTGTCAGTGTAGGTTATATAAATAATATGATGGAAGTTTACGTAGATAATTTTGTCTGTGTTGCATATTCATTCCTATAATGTTATACCTTAACCTCAGAAACTAGATGATAGGATATTTTTTCTCAAACAAGATTAAAGGGGTCAAAGGAATATTATTTTAATAATCACTAAACCAGAATTACATCACAAAATAATTAAGAGGAGTCCTCAATCTTCTCTTTGGAAATGAAAAGCATTTTAAAAAGGTGAACTTCGAGAAGACTTTTTACCAGAAAACTGATTATAAATGTTTCTTAGTGTAAAAGAAATACCGTACTTGGATATCCTATCAAATACTAATTAATGGCCTAAAGTCACATTTAGATAAACCATATTTAGTTCGACTAAAGAGATGTCAGGCTTCTTTCGGATCTGATATTCTATGATCCTGACAATTCAGAGATTCTATGAATCACTTAATGAGTGTTCTTCCCTATGTTATTGAGTATTTCAAAATTATATGTGTTCACTAATTCAACAGATATTTCTTGAATACCTGATATGTGTCAGAAGCTGTTCTGGGTACTTGGGATGTTTGTGAGCAAAATAGACAAACATTTCAAGCCCTTGTGTGCTAATACCCTACAGGGAGAAAGATAAGCAATAAATGATCAGCATAATAAATTAATAAATATACTGTGATAAAATAGGCAGACTAAGTCAGATGTTCCTAGCTTAAAGAAAAGATAAATATTTAAGGTGATGGATATCCCAATTATCCTGATTTCATTTGTACACATAATGTGAATGTATCAAATCATCACATGTTCCCCCGAAATGCATACATCTGTTATGTGTGTATCAATTAAAATTGAAATAGAAATAAATGAATGAATAAATAAATAACAAACATACTATGGTAGGAGGTGGTAAGTGTAATGGGGAAAAATAGGACAGACTCAGAAAATCTAGAGCATAGGACATGTTGCCTTTTTAAATGAGGTGAACAGGCTAGACCTAATTGAGAGAGTTTTATATATATTATATGTGTAAATATTTACATATATGTGTGCATTTACATAGGTACAGAAGTGCAAGCTAAATTGAAGTTAAATACCAACTACATAGGTATGTGTATATATATTTTTTACACTAAAAATCCATTAATATATCTTCCACTAAGTTTGAATGTCTCATAATTTAAATACAACCTTGGTTAAGCATTTGTGTTTTTCATGAAGAGTCTCTAATAGTGTAAAATGACCTTTAAAATGGCATTTTTATGGTAGTTTTTGTTTTTCTTGATTCTAAAAGCTTGTTTTAGAAAATTCAAAATACTGGAAAATAAATAAATAAAAATCACATGTAATTCCACTTCTCATAGATCACTACTAATATTCTAGAACACTTCCTCCCTTCCTTTATCCCTGCACTCTTTCCTTTCTCTGCCTTTCTATTTCCCACCCTTCTAACTACCTAGATAGAATTAAGGATTATTATATACAAATGGCTAACATTTTTGAAAATTAAACCCTTAATCTCTTATCTGAAACCTTTGGAACCAAACGTGATTAAGAATTGAGAAATGATCGAATATAAAAAGGTGATTTGGTAAACTGTGTGATACCTCCAGTATAATCTGGGATTAGACTGTATAATCAAGTACATTAATCTTGGTACGTTCAGATATTCACAATAAGTAAGATGAATAAAGTCTATAGTTTTATATTAGTTAAGGTCATGTTTTGCCATTTAATTTAGGTATAGAACAGTCTTTTGGTTTTTGTAAGCTTCTTGGATTTCAGAATTGCAGATAAGAAATTGTGAACCTGAGTACATTTTTTAAAATGCTGGCTTTTTTAAAAACTTAGAGTTATGTTAACATTTTCTTATGATAAATTTTTGTAAACAATTTTAATAATAACAAAATAGCTCATTTCATGAATGTTTTTTGATTTTCTTAGCTATTCTCATATTACTAGACATTCTTTTGCATAAATTTTGATCATATTATTAACTCTTTAATTTAGATTTCTAGAAGTGGACTTTACGGGATCAAAGAATAGAAACATGTTAAGACATGATATGTGACATATATTGCTTTCCAGAAAAGTTGAACAAATTTACACTCTCATCAGCAGTATATGAAAATTCAATGCTCATTTTAGATAGTAGATATGAGTAAATGTTTACCAAATAGTTTTTAAATGTGTTAAAAATTATTAAATTTACATATTAAGCATGTTAGCTAATTGTTTATCATATTTGATGCATTTTTCTTGTTCATATATTGTTTTAAAAAATTTACATGTAGCATACATGTAAGTATCACATAAGGTATTATGATGTTTACATATGTATTTTTCTGGTTTATATTTACATATGTATGTTACATTGTGTGGATCAAGTTTATTGATGTTTTCTTATGTTATGTTAACTATAGCTTTTAGGAATTTATTTATTTATTTATTGCTATTTTTTTTGAGATGGAGTTTTTCACTGTTGCCCAGGCTGGAGTGCGGTGGCACCATCTCAGCTCACTGCAACCTCCACCTCCAGTGTTCAAGCGATTCTCCTGCCTCAGCCTCCTCCTCCTGTGTAGCTGGGATTACAGACGTGCACCACCATGCCTGGCTGTTTTTGTTGTTGTTGTATGTTTAGTAGAGATGGGGTTTCACCATGTTGACCAGGCTGGTCTGGAACTCCTGACCTTGTGATCCGCCCACCTCGGCCTCCCAAAGTGCTGGGATTTCAGGCGTGAGCCACTAGGGTTTTATATCTTTAATTTACCATCTAGTCCATGTATAATATGTTCTTCAACTACAATGTATCTTCAAAACTTTTTTTTAGAAATTCATAAGTGATATATTTTCTGAGGTCCTATATACAGAGTGTGTGTGTGCGTGTGTGTGTGCGTGTGAAAGACAGAGAGAGAGAGAGAGAGCATTCACACATATTACAAGATTTTGGCAAGTACATTGGTTCACAGTATTTTCTTATGGGACTTCTCCCTCGCTTTTGGGACCTCGTCTGGCCACAGAGGGATACTGTTTCCATGTGGAAGGCTCAGTGATGCATCCCAGCCCTGTGAGGGCCATGCAGTCCAACATCACTGGTTCTGGATCAATAGAAGGAGTTCTATGTGAAGTGTAATCTTCAAAACACCCAAGGCAGTGGTTGCCAGTGGAAAAGGAAGAAAGAAAAGCAGCTTGTTTTCTTAGGAAAGTTTGTGAAGAGCAAAAAACAAACGCAGTGATTTTGATGAATGCCAGGAGCGTAACAAAGCAAAGACAGCCCCTTTCCATTGTGGGCTATTGGAACTGACCTGATGTAATTGAAGAATACTGTACAGAGAAGCTTCTTCTGCTGTGAACTATGTGCTAAGATCCAGAAACTCAAGAAAATAACTTAATGACTGTTATTCCAGGAAGAGTCATAGTAGATGGCAATTTTCAGAAAAGTGTTCTCTGCTGGCCTGGTTGAGGGTCATGATGCAGCTAGAGTGGCTGCTAATTTACCAAAGATGGCTTCGATGCTTCAAAGACGTTGGCACTGAGGCTGGTTTCTGGCTGAGATATTCCTGGGGTTCCCAATGAATGAAGCTAATTGGTTTTGCTCACAGAGTGACAGGTGATGACTGTTCTTTGATGTCTTCCTTCCTCCACCTCACCAATCAACCTCCTACCTTCCCTCTTTCTGCCTACTCCCTCTTCCTCCTACTTCCAGACACTTGTGAAAACAAGAGATTGTGAAAAGACCAGCTTAGATGAGAGGAGGAGAAAAAGAATTTATTTGTAAGCTTATTACACTCTGAGTTCAGTTTCTTATTCCAGAAATCCACGGTGCAAGAACATGAAAATGCCACACCTCTCTGGCTGTTGTTAACTTTTCCAAGCTACCATATTCTTAGCAATGAATTTGGATATCTTTTATAAAGAATCTGAATTGCACTTAGATGTCATGTTTACAGGTGCAAAAAAACTTTCAGAAAGTTATCTGAAGAAATTTGTTTTTATCATAAACTTACTTCTTTCACTGTTAAATTTCTGTTAGAATACTTCAATTGCCCATCTGACTATTTTATGCTATATTTAGAATTTAACAAATATGTGAAATCAGGATTTACTAGACAAAGTAGAATATTTGTTTTAAAATTGTGAGATTTATAGAAGTTTTCACAGATTAGCTATAAAGGAAAGAATACTTGGAGTATATACTTCCTATCAGTAATTTCCTGTCACTTAATCAACAGTTTCAAGTATAATTTGACATGTTTGTACTTCCATTTTTTTTAGGATCTGAGGTACATATTTTGTGAAAACTAATTGACAGCCTGATTGTCTCCTGAAAATTGTAGGTGCCTTGCAGACCTTAATATCAGGAATATTCCTGAAGCTCATTTACTCTGAAATATTGTCAGACTTTCAAAATTTCTCTACATAACGTGTAAGTTAGGCTTCATCAGGATGCCTAAAAACTATAATATGAGATCAAAAGTTGTCATTCTGCTAGACTGCTAACTCTATAACCACATTTGTGATTTAGTTTCTCCTTAAGTGATATAATTTGCTTTTCTAAAGGAGATAATCTTAAAAACACTGGAATCAGAGTTTTACTTAAAATTCTTCAGAATTGCAAAATGAAAATTATAAAAAGGATTTTGTGTAATGGCCAAAAGACAAAATGCTCTTAGTTTTCAAAAGTAAACACTTCTGACTCAAGTGGTCTGCAGCTTTGAACTGTGGCCTGTAGAATATGAAACTGGTAAATCTTCAGAATTTCAAAATTGAAAGATAAACTCTAAGAGAGGCAGACTCCTTGAATGTACCATTGCTACATTCTAACTAACCCTAGATATGGTAGCACACCGATGTATTTTTTTAAAGTGAAAGTACATTACTAAGAAATAAGGTACTTCTAATTGCTTACCATAAATGAAGAGGTTTTGGCACCATTTATATAAATTTAATGTAATTGTAATACTTCTCTCTAAATTGCCAAATTGTGACAGCTTATCTACTGTGTTTTATATAATAAGGGCAAGACTACTAGAGGAACTGAAAGACCAAGGAATACATTGAAAATTAAAGGGAGCTTCAGTCTCCCCTTGCTTCATTGCATCATCTCATGGCTGCTAATAATTGTCCTCTGACAATAGAAAGCCTAGAAAGTATCTCTATTTCTTTCTCATCACCCATCACTGTACATACAGTATAGTTTTCTGAAAATGAAAGAAACTTTTAATAAGTGATATTGACAAACAGTAAGATCCAAAATAGATAAGTGACCAAGATAAGAGGATACGTGTAGAATTGACCAACTGTCCAAAAAGGTACTAATTTACCGAAAATTCTGAAGCCATCAGGAATTTTATCTTAACCTCTCATTAAGGAGATACTCTGAGTTTGAATTAACATTTAATGACAGAATAACTGGAAGTTTATAATGCTGGAGTTTAATTTTGTTGGAAAGAATCACCATCGTCCCACTGGTTTTTAAAGCAGAATTCATTTAGTATAGTTCTTACACAAAGGAATTCCATTTCCTATGATTTATTTATTAACAACTGATTAAAATGTAAATTATATGCAAGTAAGTACTTCAGAAAAAGAAATAAAGATATTAGACATGGGCTTTTGTGGTCTTTACGGTAACTTTTTCTAAGTTTGCTTCATTAAAATATCTTCTTAAGGGGCTTTGCTAGATTTCAGAGAAAACTCAAATGAAACATTGCTTTATTTTTTATTACAGTGTCTTCCACTTTAAAATATGTTAAAATTTACTGCATTATGATCCAGGGAAATATTCCATAAGACTGCCAATCATAGCATTTGGATTGCTTAACTCATCTGATTATATCATATCTGATTATATTCTTTAAGGCCACCTCCAGTTCCACTTTCCATTTTCAAACACATTGTGAAGAAAAGAAAAAGTACACACACACACACACACACACACACACACACACATATTACCCACAATACCCTTGACAGAAACTCTCTGAACTTTAACTCCCACATTTGTGATTAATCAAGATTATTTCATTTAAAACTAGAGAAATTAACTCTCTGACTGAAAGAATTGATTGGAGAGATACTGATTGATTCAGAGATGACAGGGAAGCTGTAGGACAAGGTGCATCTTAAGGGGCCTAGGTAGCAACCATTACCTTACCAAGGTGCTCTGCCAAATAGAAGTTCCAGTTCCAGCAAAGGGGTGTCCAGTTGGCCTGATTTGGATCACATGGTTGTTCCTTTGCCCAGGAAACCAGGAGAGGGTAGACAGTACTTTGGATCAAACTGGGTCCAGTGGGGAAACATAATTTTTCTAAAGGATGTTGAGTTGAATGTGTAAAAACCAAGCAAACCACCAGCCTCTCTGGGGACTTTTAATGGAGTATTAAATTGGAATAGCTCTCCTCAAAGAACAGGAAAATTCTTCACTTACTTTTTTATCATTCTTTGCGCATGCACATACAATACAAACCAAAGATAAATAAGGAAAGATATTCTTAATAACTGAGTTTAAAACTTGTAACTGACAAAGGGTTTCAGATTATGTCTAAGATTGAATTATTAATAGGAAGTATTCCCCTTTATAAATGAAGAAATTAATGTATCTGTAACCCAAGTTTTAACCCCAGGCTCACATAGATAGCACAATTTATTACAGTATTTGAAAAATTTGTGATTTTATTCATAACTATCTGTTGGGAGATAATTGCTCCTCTTTTGCATGTCCTACAAGCAGAGGAATTGGCTGCCTTAGTTCTAGATTATATTTGCAAAAATAATTTTGTGGTGAACAGACTTAGAAGACAGTGTCTCTTTCTGGAATTAATGGCACACAGGTTAAATGTCCAGTATAATGAAGATAATGTCCTCTTACTGCCCATTGCAAAGATTTGGGTTCTTTAAGCTCAGGGTTCCTTTCTTGTAATGAAGCCTACTGCTTGTGTAGGCATCACTTGGCCTTCTTTACTCACCCTGTGGAAGTTCGGGGCTAGATAACTGGCCCAAGAAAATGATGACACTGTGACTACAGTCATCACTATGAGTCACAAAGTCTCTGTCTCTGGTCCAGGAGTCTTCTATCCTCTTCCAGCATCCATGAAACCGTGGTGGGCTCATCGGTTATCTTTTAAGTAGAATAAAGTCTCAGACATTTTACAGTTCTTTACAACATCTTATTAGCCTTTTCAACATTGACCTTTGTCTTTATACAGAAACCAAGGGATTTATTGAGCCCCTGCCATGTGCTAGCCACCATGTTAAGCTTATATGCATTTTATAATTGAACTCTTACATACTCCTATAAATGCATAGCTATTGTCTTCATTTTAAGCCTCAGCACTTGAAAAAAAATAAATTTATCAGAATTCATCTTAATGAGAGTCCTGCAATATTTTTGGTTTGTTTTCTGGTGATAGATTGCATTGGTAATTCTTTTTGGTGGAGGGTAAGACCTCAAGGACACATTGAAAAATAAGTGATGGCCATTAAGCAGCTATATTTATCACAAAAGGAGACATTTGTATTACTACCGAGGAGAAGGAAAGAATAGGAAGCTAGAGAAAATGGTCAGAGGCCAGGCACTAAATGGAGACAAGCAGACAAGAAAGTAAAAATAAAAATAACCATACAACAAAGTTGTGGTGGAGGGAAAGGCAGGATACACAAATACTAGATAGGAGCTTTTAGTGGAATTCTATGAATGCAGCCCCTTCCCATGACTCCACAAATCTTTAGGACAGACTGTACAAACCACAAGAAAATCATTGCAGAGGGAAGATGACTTGTGGCACCTCTGAAAGGCTCTGATTTTCACATCCAAGTTTACATCCAGATTGATATGAGCTTTGGAGGTTATGGTGAGATGGTGAAACAGAGAGGACAGGTCACATCAGAGGGGCTGGAAGCTTCCAACTAACGTCTGGGATACTTACTCAAGGAAAATCTGAAGTTCACAGAAATTAAGTGTTCTTTTCAAACACCTAGAGTTACTTCCAGTGCTGCACCTTGGAGATATAAAAATAAATAAGGCTTGTGTTCTCTAGGAGCAGACAGATAAGCAAGGGAAACAGGCATGGAAGCAAAATAGTTGATAAAACAATGTTATTGGTATAATGATGACTAAACATATGAAGTTGGTGTAATTGGTAACATGGGAGGGGAAATGAATAAATGGCTTGGGGAAGACTTCTCTGAGGAAGGAAGATCTTTACTTGGCCAGGAAGGGGGTTGCTGACTATGACTGGCAGAGGATGCTCTGAGGAGGACTGCCAGTTGTAAATATCTTGAAAGTCATAATAAGGAGTTTATCCTTTATTCTATAGGCTATGGGTTTTTAAAATTTTAAAAACAGGATCCCCTTTTTGTCAGATGAACTCTTAAATGGAGCTCTAGTCTACAAATCAGATGAAAGTGGAGCTTCTTCCTAGGTGTGGTGGCTCACACCTGTAATCCCAGCACTTTGGGAGGCCGAGGCATTTCATCTGAGGTCAAGGGTTCGAGACCAGCCTGGCAAACATGGGGAAACCCCCCTCTCTACAAAAAATACAAAAAATTAGCCAGGAGTGGTGGCGGGCGCCTGTAGTTCCAGCTACTTGGGAGGCTGAGGCAGGAGAATGGCATGAACCCAGGAGGCAGAGCTTGCCATGAGCTGAGATTGTACCACTGCACTCCAGCCTGGGTAACAGATAGAGACTCTGTCTCAAAAAAAAAAAAAAAATTGCCAGGCCTGGTGGTGGGCGTCTGTAATCCCAGCTACTTGGGAGGCCGAGGCACCAGAATTGCTTGAACCTGGGAGGTGGAGGTTGCAGTGAGCTAAGATTGCACCACTGCACTCCAGCTTGGGAGACAGAGTGAGACCTTGGAAAAAAAAGAAAGAAAAGAAAGAAAGAAAAAGAAAAGAAAAGAAAAGAAAAGAAGGAAGGGAGGAAGGAAAGGAAAGAGAAAAGAAAGAAGGGAGGGAGAGAAAAGGAAAGAAAGAGAAGGAAAGAAAGAAAAAGAAAGAAGAAAGAAAGAAGGAAGGAAGGAAGGGAAGGAGGGAGAAAGAAAGAGAAGAAAGAAAGAAAGAAAGAAAGAAAGAAAGAAAGAAAGAAAGAAAGAAAGAAAGAAAGAAAGAAAGAAAGAAAGAAAGAAAGAAAAGAAAGAAAGAATAAAAAAGAAAGAAGAACGAAAGATTGAGAAAGAAAGAAAGAAAGAAAGAAAGAAAGAAAGAAAGAAAGAAAGAAAGAAAGAAAAGAAAAGAAAGAGGGAGGGAGGGAGAAAGACAAGAAAGAGAGAAAGAATAAAAAAAGAAGAAGGAAAGAATGAAAGATTGAGAAAGAGAAAGAAAGGAAGAGAGAGAGAGAAAAGGAAGGAAGGAAGGAAGGAAGGAAGGAAGGAAGGAAGGAAGGAAGAAGCTTCTCTGTGAATTAGGTACAGGACCAGGGCCCTCAGCACTTAACCCTCTATTGCCCCTGGTGGTGGCTCTTTGGACTGCTTCTGGGGACTTCTCATTACATACGCTGGAAGACAAAAGAGTCAGCCTCTGCCAGCTTTACTGGGCTGCCAAAGTGTGGAACATAAACGAGCTGATTCTTGATTTGAATTTTGTTCTTTCCATTTTCCCCATCCTTTGCTCTTCTTTGTGAGTGTATGCCACCTGTATAAGGATTTACTTTTCACCAACATGATTTGTATCTGCCCACTATCCCTTTAAAAGGCCTAAGCAATTACCAAGAGAACCTTGGTTATACACAATGGCTTTCTTCAGTGTATACTAGAATAGTGAACTCTCCAAGTATTTCACTGCATACACATATGTTGCGTGAGGGATGGTTGAGAAAAGAATTTGGGTTCCATAGTTGGAGTAGCTCAGTGTGGAGCCAGAGCAGCACTGAGATCATCTGCAAAACTGAACTCATTCAGCAAAAGCAGCAGTTCAGGGCCCAGTGCTTCTGGAACACTATAAGCCACTCCTGGAGAGAGTTGCAAGGGTGCAAGACAGGGCACCCAGCTGGCATGTGGACTACCGTTGTGGGCCAGGTGAAGGTGGTGCAGGCGTGGACCATGCCCAGGGTGAGGGCTCTGGAGAGGAGCCGGGGGGGGCGGTGGTTCAAGAGATGTGGAAGCCAGAATGGGCACCCTCTGGCAGAGAGGGTGGAGAGGCTGCTCTCTCATAAGTTTCTGGTTTGCAGGAATAGATAAATGGTAGTTGTGTACATGAGAAGAGTGAATAAACAACAGAGCAGGTGGGTTTAGAAGGAAAATTCCATTTGAGACACTGAGTTCTCTATTAGGAATCACGAGGTCTGGATTGAGGAATGGAAATCTGGAGATCGCAAATAAGTTACCACATCTCCTGAGAGAATTTTGAGATTATAATGTCTACATCCATTCTAACATCCATTTTGCCTTTTTGAACCTTCAGCTGTCTAAAAGGAATATGAGGACAGTATGAACAAAGAAATAAAGGTCAAAGGGAAAGACATGCTGTTTCGGTCTAAAGAATTCAGGAGAGGTCAAGAAGTGAGAAGACATTAGGTCCTCCTTTCCAAGAACAGAGGAAAAGAACTTACATGGCTTAAACAGCATCAGAGGAGGAAAAGACTCCATCCTCTTTCTTTACGTGCCACATCTTGCCCAATTTTTGGAACCCCTAGAGATAAGCGCAAAATATCTCGGCTTAGGCAAGAACCTGAGATCTCACACGTTGTTTCTCAGTCTCCCTTCCCAGGGCCAGGACGGAGCCACGAGGGTGGCAAACGTGCAAGAGGCATCCCACTAAGCAGTGTAGCCAGCGCTGATGCCTCCTAAATCCTCTCCAACTATGAATACGTCAGCATCAGGGTGCTGCATTAATGATTCTCACTCCCCCGTTCTTGTTCTCAAGCCTGATTGTTCCTGTGAGATGCTGCATGTGCCAGCTCAGTGTTGTCTTCCTTTAAATGCTCGACGAACCAGGTTTGCAGGGAAGTATTAAGGAAAAGGTTTTCTTCTTTTGATTCTTTTCTCCGTTTTTCTTCTGCTTCAGCCCCACCCGCCCCCCTGTCTGCAGAGGCAGCTGTGAGTGAGGAGCTGCATTCTTGCCAGCTCTGTGTGTGGCTGTGGTGGACGGATGTGGGTCATTATCCCATGGCCAAGAGGCTTCTCTACAAATGTGGAAATGGAGTCTCAATTTCATCGAAGCATACTAGTACCCAGCAAAGAGCAGACTCAGGAACAGCAGTTAATAAGATGGAATCTTCCAGAAAATTAATCCCAACTAACAAGTTAAGTACATTAGGAAGCCCCAAGGGTTGGATTTGGTTTACCAAAATACGTCAGCAGTCTCATTCATTGTGCTCTTCCTTCTGATACTGGTATGGAATAAAGTGGAAGGAGGGCAGACAGATATTATTTTAGCTTCTGAGTGCAGTACACAAAGCACTGAGATTCACACACACGCACCCCCAAACATTAAAAGTTCCCTCATATTATTTAGCAATAACTGGCCAAATTAATTGGTTCTAGATCTCAACATTATTACTTCCTGGAGGAATCTTAGCATGGAGTTAGTCAGTATTCTTGGCAATACATTATACACACAAGGATTTGAGACAAAATGAGAAAAGATTAGCTTTATTATGCAATTTTTTCAATTGTAATCAATTTCCCCAGTCACAAATGGAGAACCCAGGAACCTGTAGCATTGCCTTCAAGACTGGGGAGGCAGAGGAAGAGTACGTGCCTGATGTGTATATGTGGGGTGTGTGAGCATGTGTGGTGAGTGTGGTTTGTGTCTGTGGTGTGTATGAATTTGTGGAGTGTGTGGGGGGGGGTGTGTGTGTGTGCTGACAGCTTCCTTTTCTTTTCTATGGAATCGCAAAGATAGTGAGCATAACTGTTCCCCATAACACCTTTCTGTCTTGGAGCAAAAGATCGATGAAAGTAAAGAGGTAGATATATAGGAAAGAAATTGGGCAAAATAAATTAATTCTAAAATTATTGAAAAGTAGACATTACGGCAAATATTTTCTTCTTTTGAGCTGCGTCATTGGGACTTGAGCAAATTGGAGCCAGAGATAGAAGGATCATAGTGTGGCCGCAATAGCAACGCAATGGATTTTATCTCTCTAGTATGTAATCTTGTTAGGATTCCCCAGGGAGATGGCAAGAAAAATAGCAGAAATAAAAAAAGAGCAAAGGGACCTTCAAGTTAGGGGAATAATGTTTGGTAAACAACTCTGTCCTCCGCTCTCAATGTGGATTCAACCAAGCATAGTGCATAGAGACAGAGGCAGTATGAGATGTGGGCTGCCTAGACATTTTTAGAAATAAGTAGGTATTTAAATAGTAATTGTTAAACTGATTTACAAATTTGGGAGGTCATATGTCTTTTAGATTTGATTCTGTTAGATTTGTTTCTATTAGCAACTTAGCCACATTAAAAGTGTTGACACGGGAAGGCACCATTTATGCCCATGCTTGCATTATTTTAGTGCACTTTCACATTAGTATACATTTTTATTTTCCTGCGTAGTAGCCTAAATGAGATAATACTTCTCTTAATTCAGGAGGCAACTTACGAATCCCATTCAATTTATAGTATTTTTAATAAAAATATTTTCTCCTAAGAAGTGTGCTCCTGTAATGCTACTTGACGGTAACCCAAAAGAATCATAAAAAATAGGCCGGGCGCGGTGGCTCAAGCCTGTAATCCCAGCACTTTGGGAGGCCGAGACAGGCGAATCACGAGGTCAGGAGATCGAGACCATCCTGGCTAACCCGGTGAAACCCCGTCTCTACTAAAAAATACAAAAAACTAGCCGGGTGAGGTGGCGGGCGCCTGTAGTCCCAGCTACTTGGGAGGCTGAGGCAAGAGAATGGCGTAAACCCGGGAGGCGGAGCTTGCAGTGAGCTGTGATCCGTCCACTGCACTCCAGCCTGGGCGACAGAGCGAGACTCCGTCTCAAAAAAAAAAAAAAAAAAAAAAAAAGAATCATAAAAATAAGGTGAGCTTGCCAAGGTAATCTACAAAGCAGAATTGTAGCACGCCAGAAACTGGGTGCTCCCAGGTTCAAGACAGTTTTGAATCTTGGCTCTACCATTGACTTGCCATAAGAACGTAGGTAAATTACTGAATCTCTTTGTGTTCTTGATTAATCATCTGTAACAAGGCGGTGTTTATACCTCTCCTGCTGGGTGAGAAAGCTCAGTAAATAAACTAAGGGAGATCATCTACAAGTTAGTTCATGGTCGATAATACTAGCAATATGGTCCAAAATGTTCTTTTTGTTGGTAAGAAAAGTGAAGACCAAAACAAAACAGCAAAGAGAAGTAGAGGCTGGCCTAACTCCCAGTCCAAACCAGACCCTGAAGGAAAGTTTTCACCTAACCATATCACAACCAAGACAAAGTAAAGACATCTTTCTCTTCATGTGAGACCTTCAATCAAAGATCAAAATCTTCATGATTACCAACGACCTAATGTACGCTTAGATTTACATTTCCTAAGAACAGATCATGTGACTTCCCCTCCTTTCAAAGGGACATAACTATTCTCCACACAATTTCCACAAGTTGTGTATTAATAATAATGAAGTAAGAGTCACAGCTCAGGGTATAACTCTTATAATGAGTTGAGGCAGAAAAGTCCCCAAACAAATGGTGTGGGTAGAGGGACACAGGAGAGGCTGGCTCACTCTCAGGACAGGGTTGTGAAATCCGTCTTTCGGGAATGGCAGTTGCCCTGAGCAAGGGGTCCTCTTTCCACATTTGTAGTCCCCCACTGGAGTTCAAATTAAATTAGGTCTCACTTAAATTGGATTTTCTCCCATTACATTAGCATTTCCACAATCTTGCCAACATTTGGCAACTTGCTAATTAGTAAGAGGATGACTCTGGACTGGAGAGTTAAATCACATTTTCCTGCTGCTGAATAGGCCTGGTCCTGGCCTCTCAAGGAATACTTTCTTGGGTGTTCGTTCAGTTTTTATTCCGGTGGGCATACCTCAGTTGGCAAATTTAATCCACCCACAAGAAATTGACATTACAATGACTTTTTCACTAATCTGAAGAAATGGAAATTTAGAAATATGCCAAAATGTTTCAATTCCTGGGTATTACTTCAGTATAAGTGAATCAGGAAAACAGTTAACAAGTCAGCAGCTGACTTATACTTATGCTTATACTTATACTGAGGTAATATCCAAGAATGATTTGTCTCTTTGATAAATAGCAGAAACAAGCTTCAGAAAATTAATGTAAGACAAGGATAATTCTTTCTCAAGAATTGTGTTCCAGGGTTGCAAAGGGCCGAACCTGAAAATATTTATTTTCCTAAGGCTCTTTCATCTTCCCATTATACAGAGCTTCAAGTGTATCCAGATACTGGAATAATAATAATTTGAGCTGGAATAAAGTAGCATAATTTTTGGAAGCTGAAATGGATAATTTCAGCAGTATCTTTGGATTATTTTCTTCAACTGCATTTTCAGCTTTGCTGTTGCTTTAGGTTTACTTCTAAAAGCACAGATATCCAAGGATCTCACATTTCTTGTTATATGTGTATATATATGTATATACACATATAAATGTATAATTATAATAAATGTATAATTTGAGATCCTATTTGTGAGAATATATATATACACACACATATATATGTATATATGTATATAGAGGATCACAAAGAGGATCTCAAGTTAGTCCTAGCAGAATTTTTATTAAATGGATAAACCTAATACTTCTAAATCTGCTTAGTCTTTAGACATCTGTCATGTCACTGTAAGATTTAATTGCAATAAAATTTCAATACATTCAATTTTTTTTTTTTTTTTTTTTTGGTGGTGTAGAGTGGGTGGGTGGGTGGGTAGAGGGGACTGAGTCTTGCTCACTCTATTTCCCAGGCTGGAGTGCAGTGGCGATCTCTGCTTACCGCAACCTCCGCCTCCCTTGGCTCAAGTGATCCTTCCGCCTCAAGCCACCCGAGTAGCTGGATTTATAGGTGTGTGCCACGAGCCTGGCTAATTTTTGTGTTTATAGTAGAGATGGGGTTTCACCGTGTTGGCCAGGCTGGTCTAGAACTGCTGGCCTCAAGCAATCCGCCCACCTCGGCCTCCCAAAGTGCTGGGATTATAGGCATGAGCCACTGCACCCAGCCCAAGACTTCATCTTTCATAATCAATTCTTGTGAAGCAGGCTCACATTTTATCATCTTAAAGAAATGTTCTGTTTAAGGAATAGCTTCCAATCTACGATTTTATTCAGATTGAACCACTTATTTAATTTAACGAGATTTATACACCTCTTCCATTCTATGTTTAGGTTCACTGAGGTCAACGATATCTGGTCAAATGGCTAAAGAACTAAGGCCCTGTGGAAAAAGACTGGGAGCAATGTTAAAAATTTACAACTGCAGAAATTTTTACCCCAGGAAACACACACACACACACGTATATATGCACTTTAAATCAACATACAATATCCCTGCACCAAACATTGAGCTGCTTAAATCATAGAATGCTTTTTGTGCATCAAACAGCAATATGCTGAAGAGATTTTCAGGGAGTCGTGCATCATCCATCTGCCGAGTCTCATTTCAAGGAAACCGGAAGTTGTATTTGGTTGTATAATAACGGACTCCTCCGATTTGATCAGGATCTCAGCTGTCAGAAGCCTTTTCCTGTATTCAGGACAAAGGGAAACATGACCAGGCACAAATAACAGGGTAGATGATGTGCCTTTGTGGCAGAAACAAGCCTCTGTATAAACAAAGAAGAGGGTCCTCAGCCACGGTCCCCCGTTGCCTGTTGTCCCTCTCTGTTAGTGTGTACTTCTACTGATTGACTTTCTTTTCTGAGGAGAAACCTATGGAAAACAGTAGGAAAATGTTTTAGATTAAAAATTAACATTTCATTTCCTTCTTCTGGCTTAAGGCTGACATAAAGTTCCAGGATGGCAAAAAAAAAAAAAAAAAGAGTTATGTTATATTCATGAGCTCCCCACAAGTTTACACTGAGAAATCAAGAAGCGGGAAATGGAGGGTTATTATTTTAAGCATTGACATATGCTTACCATTTTGTGAAATCAGTTGTGGCCTCGTTCTAATTATGCCTGAAGCGCAATGTTCTACACTAATTCTCACTCTTGCTGGCATTTTGGCTTGGGCATGTGAAAGTAAGTCATATATATGACTTAGGTTAGTTTCAGTACTTACCCCAGAGAAAGAAAACTTGCAAAATATTATCTTTTAAGATATGGTACTGGGTACCTTACTGCCAAAGCTATAGAAAATATCATATAGAAAGATTTGTTGGTGTATCATGAAGACCAATATGAAAAATCTGGAATATTTTGATTGAATACTATTTGATAATTAATACTACATGAAAGACAAAGTCAAATAAGTTTACTCATGGCAACAGGGAAAAAAAAATCATAGAAATGCCAAGAAACAAAGTGTTATCCTTATCCATGATAACTTAAAAACATGCTGAATGTTTTGTACTTGTTGCCCTCATTTGGTATACCAAAGACATGCTAAACTAACATTTTGGTAACAAAAAATAAAGCAAATAGGAAGATAATAAGTTACTTTTCCAGGCTGAAAAATCATGTTGCTGAGGACTGTGGTCATTATGTTAAAAAGGTATCTAATATGTTGAGAACATAAATTTGAACCCAGAAGCATAAATTCATTGATCTAACCAATCTAAAGTTAACATTTAATCCACTAATGATACCTCTCCCTTGGTATCTTAAATATTTTAAAATTAACTCCTCTTCAGTTTGGACAGTGCTCTTGTGAAACAGGTATAGAATTAAAGATCAATAGCCTCATATTTTAGATGGAGAGAGGCTGTGGCCCATGAGATAATCCATGGCAGAATGGAAATCTGAACAAAAAACAAAGATAGATCTTTAGTTTCTTGAAGGGAAGGCAGAATTTCCCTAAATGTACAGTGAGGGTGGGAGGAGGGCCTCAATCCACTATGACTGGTGTACATGTAAGAAGAGGAAAATCTGGACACAGAAGGAAGATGGCCATGTGAAGACCGAGGCAGAGATTGCAGTGATGCTGCCACTAGCTAAGGAATACCTGGAGCTACTAGAAGCTGAAAGAGGCAAGGAAGTCTCCTCCCCTAGAAGATTTGAAGGGAGCTTGACCCTGCCAACATCTTGATTTTTGGATATCTAACGTTCAGAGCTGGGGAAAAAAAAAGTTTTTCTATTTTAAGCCACCCAGTTTGTGGTATTTTGTTACGGCAATCCTAGAAGACAAATCCAGTCAGTATTTGTTTAGTTGGTTATTAATAGACATTAGTAAAAGCTAATTATAATATTTAGGCTTTGATCTTCTATATTGTAAAGAAATAATTTCACAACACAGTTTCATATCCCTACATTTTATGCCTTTCTAGATACATTAATAATCCAGGTCTGGCTCATTAGACAAAGCATAACTGTAACCTATGAAAAATTTGGAATGTACAGAAGTGACTGGCATGCAGTGCAATCAGAAACCATAGCTTTTTGACATTTCAGAAAGGAAGAAAAAACAACATGTTTTTTAAGGTTATACTAACTCTGTTATGACATAATTGTTCTATAAACATGGAAGTCATTTTGCATCTCATTCTGATAACAGATGAAACAAGATGAAAATGTTCTTTGTAAAATCACATGTTTCTAAACAAAAACTGTAACCCATTAATATCTGTGGACTTCAATGTATTAAAAACACCATTATTTAATGCTATACCGAGAGAAAGCCAAGTCTCAAATGACTTGAAAACATTCGAAACCCTTCATTTAAAATATTTAGTTTTTGAAAGAAGGGTTGATTTTCAATGTGTCTCCAAAGCGTTCTAAAATAACCACAGACAGTAACCGAGAGCAAAGCTGGAAATTAGTTAACTGGCAGACTGTGCGCCATGGTACTCACCACCTACCACCCTCAGTCCCTAGTCAGGAAGCCCTTCACTGGGGTCCCCACATTATAGAGGACTCTGCTCTGGCCCTCCTCCAGCCACACCCTTCCTCACAGTGTGAGCGACCCTTCCTCCAGAACAAGCTCCTGGCACCCAAATGTACACCCCTGAAGTCCCTGCCCAAGTGATTCTGGACCAGCTTCCCAGACTCATGTGGTCCTCTTCCCAGCCTGAAGGCTGTCGAAAGAGTGCTGTTTGTAGAGTGGTGAGGGGTGTATGGACAAGGCTGGGATGTCCCAACTGGGCTGTCTTCAAGTTTGCACTCAAGAGTCCTTATGATGGGAGGGTGGGGAGAGAAGGTGGAGGGTCCCAGGCAAGAGGTCAGGGCTTAGGTCTCCCTGTGCCACCTTGTCCTGTCACAGACTGGTTTTGAATCTGAGCATTGTAAATTGTACTTTGGTTTTACATGTATGTTTGTCAAGGTAGGAGGATAGATTATACTTTAACAGTTTCTATGCTTGATTCATGAGATTTACACATATAGGATGTAGCTCTCCACTTATTCTTGCTCTAGGCCCCAGAAATGTTAGAGGAAGATTTAGTGGTATCATTGAAATTTAATCACTCATTATCTGCCATACCTTTTAAAATGCATGAAGTTTTATTTTTATTTTTATTTTTTTTTTTGAGATAGAGTCATTCTCTGTCACCCAGGCTTGAGCACAGTGGTGTGATCTCACCTCACTGCAATCTTGGCCTCCTGGGCTCATGTGATCCTCCTACCTTAGTCTCCCAAATAGCTGGGACTACAGGCACATGCCACTACACCTGGCTAATTTTTGTATTTTTTTGTAGAGACGGCATTTCACCATGTTGCCCAGGCTGGGCTTGAACTCCTAGGCTCCAGGAATCCACCCGCGTTGGTCTCCCAAAGTGCTGGGATTATAGGCATGAGCCACCACGTCTGGCCTTAAACCAGTGATTTCTTAATAATCAATACCACAAAATTATTTTATGAGAATTCTGAACAATTCAGTTACACCAACAGATTAAAAGGACCTTTTTAATTAAATGAACCCCAAACCAGCAAAAACCACTACTGAAATTAAATTATGACACATCCGTCATTTGTGACAAGAGTGATTTCAGAGTTCTTGCCAATTCTTATGACATGGCTTGAGCTATGAAATACATCAAATGTGGAAGCTAGTAAAGGAGGCATAGGAATCCCAAACAGGTAGGTTTTTAAGTAAGGAATTTTTTGGTGGTGCCCTAACTACGATCAGCCCTCTTGCCTGCTGCTGGCCAGCCATAGTTAGTTGCAGAGTTGTGTTGGTATGGAGAAGGATGGGTTTCAAATGATAACATACCCCTGGTCAGGTTCCACCAGGGCTGTCCATGCACAAGTTAGTTCATAACATATTTATTACACACTTAATCTTACATAGTACTGTGTCTTTTACTTGTGATATTCTAAATGTCAAATGAGTAGCATGCTGTGAGGTCATGCGAAGATGAGATTATTGAGGATTAAACGCTAGTCATATTATTATCTGTGTTAGAGACCCATTCTCATTTTTGTATTTATAATTTTAGAAAATTTTAATAAAGTGAGAGGGGTACAGTAAGAGGGGCACTGTACTATATAATTCAAACCATAGGTTTTAGAATCCTATATATCAAATAATCTAATCCGTGTGTGAAATTTTATTAACTGTGTGATTTCGGTGTTACGTATATCCTCTAAGCCTCGGTTTCCCCATGTGTTAAATAGTGCAAAACAAAACCTATTTTATAGCATTGTTGTGAAGACTGAAATAAACAACTCTTTAAAAACAGGCCGGGTGTGGTGGCTCACACCTGAAATTTCAGCAGTTTGGGAGCCCAAGGCAGGAGGATCAATTGAGGCCAGGAGTTCGAGATCAGCCTGGGCAATAGGCTGGAGATGGAGCAAGACTCCCTCTGAACAAAAAAATAAAAATAAAAATTAGCTGGGTATGGTGGTTCATGCCTGTAGCCCTAGCTATTCATGAGACTGAGGTGGGATGATTTCTTGAGCCCAGGAGTTCAAGCGTACAGTGAGCTATGATCATACCACTGCACTACTCCAGCCTGGGTGACAGAGTGAGACTGTCTCAGAAAAAAAAAAAAAAAAAAAAAAACAGAAACAAAGCTTACGTTGGTACATCATAGAGACTTTTTTGTTGTAGTTTTACATCTGTAGACACTGTTACATGGTATGCTTATACATCACAAAGCTCACTACATTTTTCCTAGCTAGACAAAAATCAGTACGTCTCATACACTGACTACAACGTTTCATTACTGCGTATTCTATTTAGTTTCTGAATGTCATCACAATTCGTTTCTATTTTATGTAATCACTAGCTTGTGTAATATTGGTCCAGGGAGAATTCAATAATGATATATAAATGACCTTATGGTATTACTAAGTTCTGTACTAAGTAATTGTATTTTCTAGTGATTAAACTCCAATTCAGAAAGAAAATATCTTTAATAATCATTCCAGAGCAATATACAATGGAAAATTATAATTGGGTAGCAATTCTGCAATTATACAATAATAGATTTTAAAATTGCATATATTATGCAACACTCATTCTGGTTAATGGTATGCCTTTCTAATAAAAGAACTCCATTATTGTTGGAACTCAAGAACTTCATTAAAACCTCTGGCTATATTTGTAGTAGAAAGCAAAGAAAAAAGAGAGTCCTATAGAGTTTTGATAAATACCTGGACATTTTATTATGGAGTTCTCACATTTCATATTTCTTTTCTATGATGCTGTTATAATCTATGGTCTTTGCCACACCCATTGCTGCTGTGTACAGCTGTCCAGATTGCATATTGTATGTCAGCAGGCTCCATCCACATAGACGACCATTATGCGCCCCTTAGACTTGTAAAGTTCACAACCTGCAAAACTACATGTGGTATCCCTGGCTTCCTATTTACACTCCATAACAGACTCCTTGTATTAAAAACTAAATTTCTGTGATCTCAGCTCTGACTTCAAATGAGATCAAATTTCAAGAATGGCCTGAAATTAGACTATAGAGCTCATCTTCAGCATTTTTAGATAGATTCAAATCTTTGGAAATTAACAAGTGAGAGTCCCAGGTGTGTGTCATATGAGACTTTAAACGTGCAGCAGACATTTCTAACTTTTGATTATGTATACGTGATGAGAATAGAAGTGGGATTTTGATTATAGCTCAGTATATACAGCCTGCTTCTGGGTGGCCTCACAAGACCATAGAAAGAAGCAGTAGAAAGTATAGCAGATTCTAGAAACAAAAAAGAAAATGTTAAACCAATAAAAAATAAGATGTAAAAAAGTAATCTTAGTTGTGAGTACTTCGTAAGTGACTTTTAGTTTTTCCCAGCATACTTTGAGGTGGGCATTGTGGGCAACCCTGGCCTAAACTAAGAACCCTGCCTTGGAGTCTGACATTTAGTCATAAGGGAACACAGTTCTGAGCCTTTGGTTTCCTCTGTCTGTCTGCCAGTGACATTTAAAACATCTGTCTAGCAAACTCAACTTGGAATAGTGGGTGTGCATCTGTACTTTGTAGTACAATTGCAGAACTTTGTTGTTGTTATAATACAGCTCTGCTTACAGTTTTCATTTCTAACCCCAGATGGAATTCTGACTCTGAGACTGAAAAAGGAACAGAAGCCAGCATTGAAGTTCATGCATTTCTGTATTTGCACATTTTCTGTGTCTTAAGGAGTTCAATTTAACCCCAGGTGCATCAAATTAAAGTTATGTATGTAACACAACTTTATAGTAAGTCCTCCCCAAGTACGAATGAATGTATGTTGAGTAAACATCCCAAAAAGATCCCATTAAGATGTAAACATGAAAGAATGCTCAACACAGCTGTGGTCTTACCATTTGCCTTGTGTTGTACATCTGGCGGAAGCTGGTCAAGAGCATACCACTGATAGTCTGGCTGTGTGGAACAATAAAACATTATTATAGCAATATGGACTTCAAACCAAACATAGTGGCATGTCAAAAATACAATTAGGCTATGTGGCTTTTATTAAGCAGGTAACACAAAAGTAATTTCTATCCAAACCTATTGCCAACCTCACTCATCCTGCTTATCCCCCATCACTGCCATCATCTCTCCCTACCCCCTCTTAAATTCACTCTGTGTTTGGCCAGAATTTCTACTACTTTGAGGTTGTGACATGTTTTCTTTCTTTTTTTTTCTCTGAAACAGATGTGTTTTGAATATCTGCAGAAGTATAAACACTTGTAAAACTTACTACAACCCATCAATAAAACAAAGCAACTTAGCATCAACAAATACTCTTTTTGAGACCCTCACACTAGAGGCAATGAGAAGGCCAGGGGGAAAAAAAAAAGCTTAATACAAGTTTTCTAATGGTTTAAGGAAGGAAATCTAAGCTATTAAATGGGGACTTGGCATTGATAGAAGTTCAGGATGGTGAAGGAGGGCAAATCTTTCCCTTTTTTCTATTCCGAAGAACCAATCCAGCAGAACCTGTCTTCTAAATTGCTCGTATAGTTTAGTCTACAGAGACAAGATTTTTCTCTTGGGATTTTCTCCTAGGTTTACACCAGTTAAGAACAGCTAGATATTGAATGCCAAACAAATTTCATTGAATAAATAGTAAACCCATAGGCCTAAATTATCAAGATATCTTCAAGGCCCGGACCTCTGTATTTAACCCCTAGGAATGGAGCAATCTCAGCTTTACCTGCCCACAAAGCAGGTCTGTCTTTCTGCTCTGAATGCTCACCCCTGCCTCCTACTTCTCCACAAGGCACAGAGAATATAGATTTTTTTGTTCTGTAATTCAATTAGCTCCTAAAAATAACTTGAGGAAAATTTTTCTAACATGAGTCAACAGAGAGCATTTACAAGGCTGTCAGACTGCTGAAAGTCACCTACGAAGTTCAATTACTCAACAAGACACTGAGAAATGCTGCTTTTAGTGCAGTTTGACCCCACTGTACCCCCACTCTAGACACCTAGGCCCTTGGCTCCTCTGGCTTATGAAAAAGCTAGAAGAGGAAATGAGATCACCTCTGTTTTTTATCTTCTCGTTTATTTTTAGACGTCTCAAATAACACATAGGATAAGTGACGTGAGCCTCAGTTTTATATTCCAGGAGGGTTACCAAAAGAAGGTAAATATCCTGTAATGTTACCAGCACTGTAGCATGTGACTTAATTCAGCCTTCAATATAGGCAAGAAACATGAAATCTTATTTTTAAATTAACTTTGAGGATTTGGTTGTAAATTCTACTGTTATGCTGAGATTTTTTTCATCAGACTACTGCTTGAAAATATAGGCCTTTCTGGCCAGGCGTAGTGGCTCACACCTGTAATCTCAGCACTTTGGGAGACCAAGGCAGGCAGATCACGAGGTCAGGAATTTGAGACCAGCCTGGCTAATATGGTGAAACCCCATCTCCACTAAAATTACAAAAATTAGCCAGGCGTGGTGTTGTGTGCCTGTAGTCCCAGCTACTCGGGAGGCTGAGGCAGGAGAATCGCTTGAACCAGGGAGGTGGAGGTTGCAGTGAGTCAAGAGCGCACCACTGCACTACAGTCTGGGCGACAGAGTAAGACCCCTTCTCAAAAAAAAAAAAAAAAAAAAAGAAAAAAGAAAAAAAATGTAGGCTATTCTACATGGCTTGGAGTCCTTTTTCAAATATAGGCCTTTATTTGGTGACAATTTTATGTGACCTGGACTGCCTTGCCTTTTTTAATTGACAGGGAATGCTTGATTAGCTGTAGTAGGTGAATTCCTTCCTTCTTTCCACAAATAAAGATTTGACAGAAACAATAATTTGTACTCTTAGGTAAATATGAATGACTGATTGGTTTCATAGTTAATCTTTCATAAGAATATTTCATAAGAATAATCCCCCAACCTGTAGAAGCCAACTTCTATAGGTTAATTCACTCCTACAGTAAATTTCTCTTTGTGTTTCTCACAATCTGAGTTGACTTCTACAATCTTGAAAAAAAAAAATTTAATGTTATTGGTAAAGACTGAAAAGTAAGCAAACAGATAAAGTAAAAAAAAAAAAGGAGGCTGGGCGCAGTGGCTCATGCCTGTAATCCCAGCATTTTGGGAGGCTGAGGCGGGAGGATCATGAGGTCAGGAGATCGAGACCATCCTGGCTAACACGGTGAAACTCCATCTCTACTAAAAATACAAAAAAAAAATTAGCCGGGCATGGTGGCAGGCGCCTGTAGTCACAGCTACTCGGGAGGCTGAGGCAGGCGAATGGCATGAACCCGGGAAGGGGAGCTTGCAGTGAGCTGAGATCACACCACTGCACTCCAGCCTGGGCGACAGAGCGAGACTCTGTCTCAAAAAAAAAAGAAAGAAAGAAAAAAGAAAAAAAGAAAACAAAAAAAGGAAATTGGGGAAGGAGAGCAGACAGAACTAGCAACCAGCAATAACATGAAAAGAACCAATTCTTAGCAGTGTGCTGTGTCATACCGGGGTCAAATAAGAGATGCTCATTAAATCCTCACATCCTTCTGCCACCCAAAGAGTCATTATCTCCTCCCTTGGGAAAAGGGCTTTGAGTCACACTCAAACAAAAGTATGAGAACTTTCAAGAAGCCAAGAGAATCATGCTTTCTGTAAGCATTCTGGTCGGAAAATCCCAGTTTAAAATCTTAGATGTTTTTCATCATGAGAAACACAATCAAACCTAAAGTTTGGGAGGATTTGCCTGGGTAAATACAAAATGCAGAAAAAACACATTTTTTTTTTTTCCTGGATAAAGGTTCTATCTATGCAGGCAAAATAGAAGGTAGAGGAGGGTGGGTGGACTACTGCTATTGAGAGGGAAAAAAAGGGTGCTTTGGGCCTGACTTATTCAGGTTGACTGTCCAAATCAATTCCCCTCACAAATAATTGCTCAACTCTGCATTTCATTTTGTCTGGGAAGACACAGCCATGGAGAACAACTTAAGTGGGTCACTTTTTCTTGGATCCTTTAAGAAAATCCTTTCAATTGGAAAATGTCAAAAACTATTTTGCACATATGTAGCAATATCCATAGTAGTTCAATATAAATTTACAACTGAAAAAAAGCATCTCTTTTTTTTTGTTTTGCCATATCCACTTTCTTTTATACATAAATACATTTTACACCTAAAATACTCTTTGGGTAGAATGAGGTATGCCAATTGAAAATGTTATATGTTGTTCAAGGAATTATTCCCAATTTAATACCTTTCAGTTAATTTATTCGTATCTATGTGTCCTGTGGATTCAGTGTCCCAAAGATAATTCTACTGTACACTGACCACTCCAACTTTGCAAGTTTGAGGCTGAGAGAAAAACAGAGGCTCTTGCTGTAGATAATATAATGTGCTGAAATTCCAGAGATGGACATAATTTCTACCAAAACAGTATACTAAGCACTTTTTCAAATGCACTCTTACTTACTGGGTGCTCCCGTCGCTTCTGCACAGCTCCAGCGCCTGTCGGTAGCCATGGATCTTGCAGGTGGAAAACCAAGCCGCAGTTACAGGTTGGGAAATACATCTGAGGAGAACAAAGCTGTGGGTTCACTACCAGTGGGAGAGACTGAAGAGTCGCACTGACATTGCTTTATACAAAAGGTTTGGTTTCAATCTTAAGGTTCCACCTAATCTGGCATAATTATAACTCAAAACCGTAAACATGTCAATAGACTCAGGACTGATACAGATAAGGCTCACTGGTCAAGTCTTACCTAAGGTGAAACTATAATCATTTCTCCATTTTGAGGAAATGAGACACACTTGAAAAGTATATAGAGTTAACTTTATGTTTTTGAGTTATCTTTATTGAGGGCCCTCAATGAAGAAAATCTATCCATTGAGTCATGAAATAGGTTTTCTTAAATTGTAGCCAGGGAAAACTAAAGTCCAGAAAGGAAATTAGGAATTAAGACAAATAATATTCAGTCTTTAAGGCAACTAGAGAATCCATGGGCTAGAATACTTCTGTGCTCAAGAAGGCATGTTATTTTTTCAAAAGAGGCAGTATTTGATTTAGTTTTCCACTGTTAATTGTGTGAGCAACTGCATGAAATACCAGTGAAATCTATTTCCCAGGTGCTCGTGGGTCTAAGGAGCACTAAGGTTTGTGCTACTGGTAACATGCTCTATAAAGCATATACTTTCCATGAGTGTTAGGGTTGAAAGGCCTTGGTGGTGCCTAAGCACTGTCTATCCACTGATGGTGTAGTCGGTAATGAAGACCATGGGTTGTTGTAGGCCACCTGTAGCAGAGCTTGAATATGTCTTTAATTGGGACAATGAGAAATGTTGTACGTGGGAATAAATGTATGAGTGAAAATTAGAACAACATACCTGCTTTAATTGCTTTTCTAGTTTTTCTTTCTCCATCTGACAAGCTTTTATCTAAAGACAAAACAAAGGCATTTGTTAATCAAGACAAGTTCAAATCATTAGTTCCTAAGCCACTCTTGACCTACTCAAGTATGAGGCACTGACAGCAGTAATACCAACAAAAACAGCCACAGGTTGGTTTTTCCAGATATGCATTGATTCTATCTTTACATTTCCAATTGAAGTTTGAAAAATGTGATAGTTTTAAATTGCTATTCCAGTTTTTTGAGGCCATTACAATTGTTTTAGGTAGATCTATTTAGATACAGATATAGAAACAATTTTCATTGCTTACTGAATGACACTGAAATTGTCAAACTGACATTCAAAGGCTTCCATAATAAATTTTAGAAGTTATATATGCACTTAATCCATGTCAGAAACTGATCTAAATTCTTTACATGCAATAACTCACTGAATTCTCCCAATCCCTCTATGTGATACTTAGTATTATCTCAATTTTATAGACGAGAACACTAAGACATAAGATTCTGAGTAACTTGTTCAAAGTCACACTGCTATATTCCACGGCTTCTCACTACTTAAGGCCCAGCCTCATCTAGATGAATCACCTACCCTGGGTTCCCTTAACTTAAGACACACTTAGAGAAAGCTGGCTTTTCCTTGACTGTTTCATTGTCATTCCTATACTCCGTGTCCCACATTCCCATAAGGAATGGTCAAATATCTCCTTCTGAATGATACCTTTCCAAGTCCTAGTAATCAGAATTATTCTGTCCTCTTATGTAGTGTTGTACATTCACTGTGTGACTTTTTAGACCAATGTGTACTATTTACAGGCAATTCTTGCTGCTTGTGGTAGTCATATTCCATAAAGTCTTCAGGGACACTGAATTAGTGAATATTGAACCACTGCTCCTAGGAGAATTGTTGGGTTAAGTTTCTGCTAGCCTCTTCTCACAACATTTGTGTCAATGAATCAATACATAACTTTGTTTCATGTGTGTTTCTGATTAAAGACAACTTATTTAATATGTTTCATTGATTAACACTGAACTCATGGTCAAGAGTACTATAACGTGCCTTAATGAATCTTCTCTAACACATATTTTCTCTGTAAGGCACATCACATCATTCGTGTTTAGGAATCCTAGAGAGCATGTCAGCATATATATGTGGGCCATTCTAAACCATGAAATCACCAACAAAAAGCACAAAAACGCAGCAAACATGGCACTAAATGGACCACAAAAAGAACACTATGAATGTGTATATGTCAGGAAACAACTTTGCTGCTCTGCTCATATGTAAGGATGTATCACAAAGCACCACAAGTATTGATTTGGGGATGACAAATGCATTTTAGTGAGTAGGGAAATTCACATATGCAGAATTGGTGATGATGAGGATAGACTGTACGTGTCTCTTTTACTATACTGTGAGTTATTTACTAGCAAGAACCAGTTTTCGTTTTCTCACAGCATATAGCAGAATGCCTTCCAAAAAGAAAGCATCAAAATTAGATTACAAGGAACTGAAAGTAGCATGCTAATTATACAACTAAATGAAACTATTAAACGTGCCCCCTCTTCTAATAGACTAAAATAATTTATAAAATACCTCTGAGCCATGATTTGGCTTGAGCTAAATGTTTTCTAAAGGGTATTTTGTTTTTTTCTTTTCTTTTTGAGACAGAATCCCACTCTGCTGCGCAGGCTGGAATGCAGTGGCCCAATCTCAGCTCACTGCAACCTCTGCCTCCTGGGTTCAAGAGATTATCCTGCCTCAGCCTCGTGAGTAGCTGGGATTACAGATGCGTACCACCATGCCCAGCTAATTTTTGTGTTTTTAGTAGAGATGAGGTTTCACCATGTTGGCCAGGCTGGTCTCAAACTCCTGATCTCCAGTGACCTGCCTGCCTTGGCCTCCCAAAGTGCTGGGATTACAAGCGTGAGCCACTGCGCCTGGCCTGTTTTTTGCTTTTTTCACTTACCATTGAGAACAACTTAGTGAAGTCATAAGGTAGGTTTCATTATCTATATTTTACAGGCAGGTATACTAAAAGAGGTTAGGTAACTTATTTTTTAGAGAGAGGTTTTAGAGTAATAAGAAACATTTTAGAGATGATCGAGTTCAACTTTGTCATTGTACAGATGAAGAAAAGGAAGCATAGAAAAGTTAAATAACTTGTTCAAGGTTACCACCAATGGAATATCAGAGCAGGCAGGAACACCAAGTCTTTTTTGCCCTAAATTCCTCTTATTTCTAAATACCCTAAGCATCTTTCACTTTACCACATTACTTATTTTACCATTGATACTGGCTTAACGCATCTTAGTGACAGAATGAATATATTCTGGGAAGAAAGCAACTCAGAATGCCAGAATGGTTTGACCTGAACATCCCTCTAAAAGTCCACTTGGACAGCAAATAATATGTTATTCAACTAAGGTAATGTCAGGTAATGTCAGTTCCTTTTTTTTTTTTTGAGACGGAGTCTCGCTCTGTCGCCCAGGCTGGAGTGCAGTGGCGCGATCTCCGCTCACTGCAAGCTCCGCCTTCAGGATTCACGCCATTCTCCTGCCTCAGCCTCCCTAGAAGCTGGGACTACAGGCGCCCGCCACCACCCCCGGCTAATTTTTTTGTATTGTTAGTAGAGATGGGGTTTCGCCATGTTCGCCAGGATGGTCTCGATATCCTGACCTCGTGATCCGCCCGCCTCGGCCTCCCAAAGTGCTGGGATTACAGGCGTGAACCACCGCGCCCGGCCATCAGTTCTTTTTTAAATATCTTAGCATTTAATCTGCTGTTAATACATTTAACATACATCATCAAACCATCTACTTCGTCTCTGTGAATTCTATCATTCTCCTACTGAGTAAATGAGACTTTAAAAAAAAGGATTGGGCTTTCATTACTTTAAAGAAAAAATTTCATAGCTCTAAGTTATCACTTTAGATATGATTAAGATTTTCCTTTAGGTTCTAGGCACAATTATACCATACTGCATTTAGAAAACACATTTATTTTGCTGATACCAATCAAGTTTACAGGTGACACAGGAAAGGGCTTGTGGATTATAGTATATAATGTTAAGTAGATAGATGTATGTTCCTGACCAGACTAAAAGTTCTGTAATGGCAAGGACATTGCCAGTCTATCACCAATCTTAATATAGTAGAATAAACAAAATTATATAATTATATATTGATATATAATTTATCATACAAAAATAAATAATTTACTAAAAATTGTTTTAAAATTAAAATTGTTTCACTTGCTGTTGTACTGGCAGCAAATTTTACAATTGCTTTAAAAAACAAATTATTTTTTGTTCTAAAACTGTTTTGCTGGCAGCAAGTAAAACAGTTTGTACAGAGACAACTTGAAAGAAATTAGGCTAGCTAGGCATGTAAGAAACAAATTAAAAGAATAAAAATACAAAAAATTAACTGGGCGTGGTGGTGCACGCCTGTAATCCCAGCTACTTGGGAGGCTGAGGCAGGAGAATCGCCTGAACCTGGGAGGTGGAAGTTGCGGTGAGCTGAGATCACGCCATTGCACTCCAGCCTGGGCAACAATAGCAAAACACCATCTCAAAAACCAAAAAAGTATATATATTCTCTCTCTTTTTTTTTTTTAACCAAGAGTAATGAGAACATTGTCTTATCTATTGTTACATGAATTATTAGGTTGCCTGAATTATTTTCATAAAATTATTTGATTTTTTTACTACTATTTTATTTTTTCTAATTTCTTACAGAGAAAATGGTTCTGCAAAACAATTTTTTCCACGTAAAATTAGGAATTTCAAGTTAATCTTTAAAAAATCAGAGATAAAATTAAATGTAATTCACAATCCACTTTGTATTTGGAAGAAAATGATGACTGTTTAAAAATTTTTTATGACTAAGAATCTTGAAACTAAGAGCTGCCACAGCATTGCCATAACAATTTTCTATTTATTTAAAAGTATTGCAATATTTTACAAATAAAAATGGTGCAGTTTGTTTTATTTTTTAAGGCAAAATTATGTTAGCTACAGTTTCCTTCATTAACATCACTATTTACCCATCATGGCAACTTCCTGAACCTACTTTAATATATTCAATTACACTTAATTTTAGTATGCTTACATTTAATATATTCTATTTTAATAAACTGGTGACCATTATCTGGCTTCCTTGAAAGTACTCCAGTTACATTACATCTGGGAACCACTGAACAAAATCCTCAGTCTCACATGTAAATGGCATTTAGAAATATGTATGTTTTTGGCAGACAGGAGCATTCCAACATAGCCCTTCAAAGAAAATGACAAGAATTTTGAAAACCACTTCACTTTATTTGAGTACTAGGTAGTTCAACTCTCATTCTACCAGGATAAATATTATGAGAAAAAGATCAAAAGGACTGTATTTTATAAAAAAAACTTTGGAATCCAATTTCTTGGGCAATTCCTTAATATACTTAAGTTAAAAGAAATTTCCAGTCATTTTCATCTCTTTACAAGATTGTTTAAGAATGACTTCATCCCAGGTGCTGACCTTTCAAAAAAATTCGATGGCAATTAACAGAAGTCAAAAAGTCTTGAATTTTTTAAATGAAAAAAAAAAAATACATACATGCTGGCAAAGATTATTTTGTTTTGACTTGTACCTGGGAATTCAGCCTGTTCAACTGGGATTGGGAAGTTTCATTAATTTGCTGTAGCTCCTCTTTCTCTTGATTAAGTCTCTCTCGATCTGATCGTTCCTTTTTGAAGTCTTCTTCGTATATTTGCACCTAAGAAATATTAACTTGCTGTTACTGTTAGCTTCCTTTTCTCTTAAGCCATGTAAATGACTTTATTTTAAATGACTGCTGCCTACTCCATTATTGTAAAGAACCCTCCCAACTAGTGTTCAGTGTCACTGTTTCAGAGCAAGTCATCCATCCTTAACACAAGGACTTTGATGTATGAATACTGCTTGAACTTCTAAAAGACAGTTTACTGAAAATAGCTGTTAAGTGTCACTAAATACTGACATGCCCAAGTTTCCAGACATAATGTATAAGTTGAATGCAACAGAGAAACAAAACCCTTACGTATGTGGAAAAGCAAAGCATGATTGTTAAAAGGTATTCACAAATTTTCCCTTTATAAGTTACTTTGGGTGTGTATCATAAATAATAGTAATATTTGAGTGGAACACTGCTTGAGAGGCACTCCAAATATTCCAGAAAAGTGACCAAACTAAAAACAAAAACAGGTTTAAGTATTGTTATTGTTTTCAACTGACTTATTGTTGACTGAGGGCTAGGAGACTGGCATATAAAGCTATGAAAACAAATGAAACTTAGGGAATGAAGCAAAAACATTCCTCTAAGACTCTGATTTAAATTACTACTTATATTGGAAGCTAGTAGCTAGATTTTTGTCTGTTAAAACTACTGCACATTACACTTTCATCACTAACAGTGCAACACATTTTAACTAAAGGTTTATCAATTTTATTGTTCTAAGTCGACAGCAATAGAACAAAATATGCAAGGGAAGAAATTAAACATTTTGTATACATCTACATGCAGATACTCATATTAAATTTTTAAGTCTTTATTCACCAGAAGTACTGAAGGGAAACTACATCCAGCCACACTGACATTTTGATAATTTTTTTGGTTAAGAACTGACATTCATTTCCAAAGACAGTTAAACTAATGCTCTGTAAACAATCACCAGAGGCATTTTAAATGGGAGGAGACCATCTGATTAGAATTAAACACTGGCAACGTCATCACTTTAGTCAGGTAGGGGCCAAGATTCTCACTCAGTTTCTTTGTGCATTTAAACCCTTTAGTGTTTCACCTGGCACTTGGTGATGTAACGATTGTGGGTGCCTGATTACAAACATGCACAGTTAAAATATTTACGGAGAAAGTCAGCAATAGATACACTGCAAAACTATGGAGATGGATTTTGGTCTTCCCACAGGGATTATGAAAAAAGAATATCTGTCACTGTAAGAAATATGAACCAAACCATTATTATAAACTTTATGTGTAAAAGTGACTCTTGCATGTCGTGTACCTTATCTGCAAGTTCCGAAGATGTCAAGTGTTTGAACATAAGCAGTACTTTTGGTTTTTGAAGAAATCCTGGCCAGTACCAACAGTACTCTAGGGGTTGAGAATTTGACAGAGCTTTGAGACTGTGCATATTACCCTTATTCTCTTCATGAGTTTATTTTTCAGCTATGTATTTTACCCTGAATGTAATGAAGCAGATTATTCAAGTAAAATTGACAGAAGAGAAAATCCAACTTTACCATCAAATGCTATAAAATTTTTAGATCTATTCACAGATAGGTTACTTCATATGAAGCAGTAACAATAAAACAAATAACAGCAATAATAACACAATTGCTCGATTTTTCCATGTATTGCAACAAAAATCTTTGTAATTAGTACTCACTCAGGGCAAAAGCAGTCAGTAAATCATACCCAGGGACATCAGAAAAATGATGCTTTCCAGCCCTTTGTTCTATGGCACCCTGTCTCCCATTGCTAATAAGTTACTGACAATGTGTGCTTCAGGGATTGAGGTTCCTTGATGTATCCCGTATTTACCACTGTGGCCATGAACCATTCCAGATTTTTCTCTACATTAGTTTATTTAACCCCTCACATAAAAAGAGACATGATATGCGTGGTCAGCCCCTCAGCTAAGTGAATTCCAGCAGATTTAGAGAATTCCAGAGTAAGTTTAGACACAAGCAGTTTAACCAGTGCGGTATCTCCTCTGCACTGTGCTGCCAATAGATACATGCAGAAGTTGTAGAGCGTGCATCCTTACTCTTGCTGTCCACTTGGCAATAGTGAGTGAGGTTAGGTGAGTGGAGAGGAGAATGCTATTGTGCATCAGTGAATTGCTAAGTGGTGCGGGACTAGCTGAGCAGACCTGGTTTCAGTGATTATAATAAATACAAAGTATTCTCTTTAAAACTGCTCTATTGTGCAAAGGCCTAGAGGCTAGCAACTACAGAATGATCACTCAGCTGCTACTGTTTTCTGAAAAGATCCAGAGTTGGGATTAATAGTGTTCTTAAAATAAGCCATGTGGCTGGGTGCGGTGGCTCACGCCTGTAATCCCAACACTTTGGGAGGCCGAGGCAGGTGGATCACGAGGTCAGGAGTTTGAGACCAGCCTGGACAACATGGTGAAACTCCATCTCTACTAAAAATACAAAAAATTAGCCAGGCATGGTGGCATGTGCCTGTAGTCTCAGCTACTCGGGAGGCTGAGGCAGGAGAATTGCTTGAAACGGGGACGCAGAAGTTGCGGTGAGCCGAGATCACGCCACTGCACTCCCGCCTGGGCGACAATGGGAGACTCTGTCTCAAAAACAAAATCAAAACCAAAAACTATGTCTACATGAAACTCTCTAGCCCCAGTGCTAATAGAACCTCACCCAAGGTTAATTGGCATGTCCCTCTTTTAACTGTGTGATTGGGTAAGCCATTTAATCCATTTGAAACTCAGTTCCCTATATTCTAAATGGTGGGACTGAACTAGCTGATCTATATTCTTCCTATCAAGCTTGAAAATTAGATAATTCTACTTAAAATAAATGCAAAAACCTTTGACATATTTCTAGCAGCAAGACATCTAAAAATGCCCAAAGAAGCATGAACAATGGGCAGTATGTTCTCCACAGGATCATGCCACTTCCAGCTTCTCACCTGCTGCTTCAGAACTTCCATTTCTGTTCTCATCTCCTCATGGCAAAATTCCACTCGAGATTTCCTCAAACAGTCCTCAGAAAATGAACACTTGAAATTCAAGGCATCCTGAAGAACCTATGTAATAAGATAAGTACACTGTTGATCTAAGATTTACCACAGGGAATGAATTCTTTTATAATTGTTACAATCATCTCAAATGCACCCACAAATAAGCATTTCATGTTCAACGCTGCTGACATAACCGAGTAACTTTCTTCTTTCTGATTTTCTCATATATGTATTTTTTTCCAGAATCTTTGTCTTTTCTACATGATGATGCTTATGTTAATCGATCCTCATTATTATTTAGGCTTTGATGTTGGACCCTCCTCCTCCACCTAGCCAACTATGAAAACAAAATCTGTATCTATAGACTTTCTCCAGATTATCTGCTTCAGTCAAATGTATACCCTATCAATGATGCTCAGACATTAGGGAACATCAGAGGTAGCAGACATGCCCATCCCTTGGTACTGACTCCCAGAGATTATGAATCAGTAGGCTGGAGGGTATAGTTTCAGAATTTGCATTTCTCAGAAGCTGGTGCTGCTGGTCCCAGGTAATGTTTTGAGTAATATTCTGCTGTATAACTATGGCATGCCCTCAACAGGAGAGAGGGACATCCACAGAAATGAGAGCCCATGCAGACTCAGAATCTGTTAGCTCTGTTGTGCTACTCTTCTGCCCTGGCCTAGCCACAGTCCTATTTGTTTTCTGCTAAAACATTCATTAACTCACTACCGAGTGGAGAGTGCCCTGCTTTCTTGACATCCAGTATAAGTTGATGCTTTTAGCATGGCATGAGGAGAGGAAAGAAATGCCTATATTCACCAGAAAGATGATCATCCTTAGTCCTTAGTCATTAGCTCATCATGATCACATCATTACATTATTTTTGGTAACATCATATGAAAGACATTGCCTCTCTTTTGAAGACCTTTGGTTCATAATAAGTTCAACAAAAATGACTTCCAAATATTGTGGCAGAACACTTCTCACCCTGGTGTGGCCTCAGGGACCACAAAATGACTACTTGCTCATTATCAAATGAGTCCTCTGTACAAATAGAAAAGGTTTATTTTCAGAGATCCAAGAATAATTTGCTTCTGTATTTCTTTAGTAACTTCAACAGTGTCTATTTGGTGATATTAGTAGGTAACTAACTCCACTGCATTACTATATAATATGGTCATAAAGGTAGGAAAAGACAAGCAAATGTATGGTTTTGCGTATGTGGACAGACTGGGAATTTCCTAATAGAATGTCTTAGAATATACAGATACTGTCTAGCCTGATATGAATATCATTTTTTTCAGGAAGTTGTAAGAGAAATAAAGAGCTTTCTTCATCCTTTGGGGAGAATTTACAGAAACAACAAAAGTAGCTTAATAATTTATGTTTTGTGAGGATTTGTGTTAAGCTCTAGGAAGTGTCAGAATAGTTCATTTTTTTTTCAACTGGTGAATAGTAGTAGAGAGAATCTAGGGTGGGGTGGGCCAAATGGATTATGGCAATTGAATATGCTAGTTCCTTATCCTACACCTGGGAATAGACTACTTTTGTAGATCTTGTTATTTGCATTTTCTGATCTATTTTTCATGCTATTTGGGATCCTAGAAATTTTGTAAATGAGTCATAAATGAAAGATGAGTCTAATAGATATTTATTCCATTTTGGGTTTTCCCAACTTCCTTGAACAAACACCTATAACCTATTCTAGAATATTTACGATTAGTACAGATATTCTAAACAGATCTACTGAGATGTTAGACAAATCAAGTTTGCCCATGGGTGGCACAAGCTGAGCAGCCTTAGGTAATTGTTTTCACTTTGGTTAAACATCTGGCTTCCCTTTAGGAGCCTGATAAAAACAAACTCCCAGATATTTTCTTCAAAGCAAACAAATCGAATTGAATACACACAATTGTGTGAACTTCTGAAAACAGTATGTTAATTACTAAGCTGACATATTACACATTTTTGCTAAGTGAATATGGGTCAGCAGATATTCAGCTTGTACATAGAGGGTAGGCTCTGGATTCCATGCTGTGATGGATGGTGTGCACAATCAGCTACCAAAAACATTTTGAGTAACTTCTGTTTATCACATTGGTAAGGAGGAAAAGAAAAATATTCATTGTAAAATAGAAGAACAATAATATCTTACATTAGGTACCAATACCCATCTTAAATAAGACAAAAACCTACTGTCATAACTCATCACTTTATATCTATACTTTCAAGGGACAGCTTAAAGTATAGATGTGGGATGAAATCTTTTCTGGCTTTAAGCATGCTTTTATTTTTTTCCTCACTACCCATAAGTAATGTATTATGCCTGTTAAAGCATGAATTCTAGGTCCAGTATTGTCTACCAAGCATATTATATACTAGCTAATTAAATTCATCCATTCACTCATCCAATAAATATTTAAGATCTTACTCTGAGCAAGGTCCTGTTCTAGGTATTTAAGATAAAGCAGTGAAAAAAAACAGAAAAAATTCAGAACCACATTATGACATTGCCTGAGTCCCTCCCTCCCTAAAATACACGTTAAAATGATATTTTACAAATGCATTGTTATAAAGATGGTTACATAATATATGAAAATGTGTTTTCACCCCAAAAGTTTATTTTTCTTCTAATTTTAAGAGAAATTAAACATAAACATACTTATGGGCCCCTAAAAGTACTACAGGCCTAGACACTGTGCCTCTGGTGCCTAATGGAGGAGTTGGCCTGAAAATCCTACCCTCATGGAGTTTACAACCAAGATTAGTAGCTAGAAAACAAATAAAGTCATAAAAGTTAGACTATATATATATATATATAATATATATATGTATATTAGATAGTAATAAATTCCAAGGAAAATTTAAACCAGGAAACACCAGTAGTATAGTATGTAATTTTAATTAGGATAGCCAGAAAAGTCATCTTTGAGAGGTGACATTTGTATAAAGATCTGATTTTACTCAAATTATTTTTTCTCATTGAGATTTTATAATTATAAAATCATACAATTTTAAAATGTAAAATTTCATGGAGAATTATTAAATTGTATTATCACTGGAATGATGAAAACTTATATTTTTCTAACTGTAAACAATTTTCTGTGAGGTACAAATATGGATACACAAACATGAAGAGTGCACATGGACATGAGCAAAAATACAGCATTCTTGGCTGTTTTAATATCTACAAGGTTTATATCTTTGTATCTATATTTAGGGACAGTCTATAAATGAGACAATGTAAGAAAACTTGTAATATGGTATCAAAAATGGGAGGATTTTAAATATAATCTCAATTGTTTATAGTTCCTCTAATGCATTTGTGCAACATTTTCTGGAAGAGAACAAAAGGGAAAAGATAGATTTTGCCCTGCATTGTATGTTTGAGCATGGTTTTTCTCTCTTAGAGGATAAAGTGTATTATGAAGTTTATCCTCACTTTCCAATTTTCTCCTGAAGAATAACTTGTCCCACAAACAGATCTACTGCAGGATCACATTTGCAAAGCATCCTATCAGCTATGCAGGCACATACTTAATAATTTGAGGATCTTTAAATGACATCTCTGAACACTAGTTAACTAGAACCATGGGCATGTGGCCCAAAATACAGGGGTTGAGCATCTGTTTCAAGTCCAATCACCTACTCTTGTTTCAGAAGACAATTTCTATTCTTTTATCAGGAAATATCTAGTTGAGAGATGCGTATCTCAACTCAACCATGTGCTATAGCATTCCTATGTTCCACATATGGGTTGGCTCTTGGAAAAGTCAACAGTATAGGAATATTTTTCCTGAACTATTTAGCGACCCATTCCTCCAAAATATGAACCAACTAGTCCATAAAACAACATACACACACCACTGCATGCACATGCGCACACCTTTCCTCTCCCTGACTTTAAAGTAGGTTTTAGGCTTGCACTTGAGAGAGCTACCATCTCAGCCTGGATTCGGCATTTAGCATGCTTCCTTAGAGTGTGTTTCACACCCAACTCCATAGTGATCATTTTAAAGAGCAGTTTGTTTCCTGAGGAAGCTTTTGTGGTTGACCAAGAGATACGTTATTGTTCGCAAACACCCACTTGCTTTATGTGGTTCTTCAAACTAAGAAACGTTCTTACTGTCTCTATAATTCCTCCTCATTTCTCTTTTTCATGATGAATCTTTGTAGGGACAAAAATTCCCTAAAACCTCCTTAGCCAAGTATGGCTGAAAGCTGCAGCTAGGAGTGATTTATAAAATCACAGCTAATTTCTTGTGCCTGAAGGCTGGGACCCACACTGCAGCCTAGATTTTGTTGTGACTCTCGGTAAGAATGTTTTATGCAGGGACTTCTCATTTTAATATCCCATGCTTGACCTGCCTGATACCTTATTAAGGCGTTTTATTTCACATTCGTAATGTTCCTTCTCCTCGTTCACAAGAGCATTTTTTTCCTTTAAAAGCTTATTCTCTTCCTTCAATTCATGTAATTCTTCATTTAGGCGTTCCTTTTCCTTCTGAAGTAAAGACCAAGAAAAGAAAAGAAAAATCAGTACAAGTCGAACGAGATGATATTGTAGGAATTCTGATATATCGGCCATGGCAGGCAGATTGAGGGGTCACCCTTCTGAGATACAATAAAAACAGAACCTGCAAGACTTTAACTTAACGTCCCACTTGAGCGATATTCTTTGGATGAATGCTAGAATTAGGATTGAAGGAATCTTTCTTTTATCAGAATCTACTGAAGTAGCTTAGAAATTTTGCGACCCCAGGGGAAAAAAAAATTCAAATTTCCCAATTCTGGTTTTTTTGTTTTGTTTTTTGTTTGTTTGTTTGTTTTTGTTTTTGTTTTTGTTTTTGTTTTTTAAGATGAATTCTCACACTGTCGCCTGGGCTGGAGTGCAATGGTGAGATCTCGGCTCACTGCAACCTCCGCCTCCCGGGTTCAAGTGATTCTCCTGCCTCAGCTTCCCTAGTAGCTGGGATTACATGTGCCTGCCACCACGCCCGGCTAGTTTTTTATATTTTTTAGTAGAGATGGGGTTTCACTATGTTGGCCAGGCTGGTCTCAAACTCCCGACCTCGTGATCCGCCCGTCTCAGCTTCCCAAAGTCCTGGATTCCCAATTCTTACTTTCAATTGTCAAATAAATGGGTCTGCAGGATATGCAAGTCCCTATGTACTGTTACTAGGTGATGGATAAGCGATTAAGAAACATAGCTGAAATGGCAGAAAGAAAAGGCTTTCAGCTATTTCTTACTGTCATTGTAAGAAAACAATCCGAAATGTCTCAAAGCTCATTCCTGCATCATTCTGTATTAGAAAGAGGGAAAAGAGAATAATCTTTAGGCCAATAAGACCCTTCATTACAGATCTTATTTAGAGCACTCTATTGTTGTGATTATTATTTTTAAAAGGGAGAAATCAACTAGTCCAACTGCCACCACTTCTCCATGTTTTAGATTATCATCCAGAAGTGCAGTGTTTTAAACAACTGAAGGTTAGCTGCTTAAACATCAACAGGCTCTGGATTCAGACAATATCTCCCACCTCTTAATTTTGTATAACCGATAGCAAACATTTTGTGAAGTAAATTGGATTCTTAGTGAGATGGAGATTTTAACCCAGTAAAATAAATATTGCACAAAATAGGTAACTCAACATGCAAAAATAGCTAATATATGTGTTAAAGTGTGTTATTTGAGCAACTAATATTTCCCAATATGATTACAAAATTTAAGAAATCCGCTTTAGGTAATTCATTTTCTTTAAAAGGGAAAATATTTCTACTTGCTTTTATTTAAATAGAATGAACATATACACTTAGAAAATAAGCCAACTATTTTCTAAGTTAGCATAATTTAAGAGAAAATTATTCCAATGAGAAAATGGTCCCAACTGCATTGAGGGAAAAATTACTCAGATTCCTGGCTAGGATGTAATTGGAAAAGGAAATGACTGCTACATGGCAGAAAGGGAGTGTTGCTAAACTCTGCTTTCCTGACTCACTGTGACAAAGACATCCTCAGCAAGGTAGGAAAACCTGGACTGGCATTGTCTGTGCTAATTTTAGACATTGCCTTAAGATTTCTACGTTTTAAAATATTGCCAATGCCTCACGATATCAGTGATAAGACATTCCCTCAGAGTCTTTACACTTTGTTTTTTCTTACTATACCTAAAATAACAAGGGACCATTAGAATTTAAGGTTTTCTCCCTTTTTCTACAATAGTCATGAAGTCCAATAATGGAAAGTAAAACCAGGACAAAAAGAGTGTTTTTTCAGGAAAAGCTGTCATCTCAACACCATCCAGTTCTCAGCAAGGGACTGATGGAGCTTTAGAATCTGGAGGTTGGGTTCCAGTCCCTTTTTATCAACGTGGGCAATTCAATTTGTTTACATCTCAGCTTTCTCATCTTTAATATAGCAAAAATAATTATTTTGCTCACAGGTGGGCCGAGAATGTTAAATGAGATAATGAGGATGAAGCCTTTTAAAAATGTCATAAATTTATGGTTACAGAAGTAAAACCTCATATGTAACTCTCTCTGTAAGCTTGAAAAGCTACTGCACAAATACAAAGTATTGCCATATTATTATTATGAACACTACTAATAAAAATAATAAATACGAATAAAAGCAAAAGAAAAAAATAATTTTCTCTTAGGCTGAAATGCCCTAGAGTGTCAGCAAATCTATGGTTTTCTTCTTCCTGGAAGGGCCTGGGGGATGACTGTCTGCCTATTTATGCAACCAGGAGAAACCCGGCAGAGAATCTCCTTCCTTCTTGTTCTAGAGAAGTCACCCTTGTTCATGGCTCTTGGGGACTTGCGTAACCCATACACCCTTGCACATCGGTCCTTGCTCAGTAGTGAGTTGATTTTAATAAAACGGTAGGTTTTCTACAGGAAATCCCCCCGCCCCTTTGCTTTTACTTGGATCCTCTGGGCTCGAGAACTCGGGCCCCGCCCACCTCCTCCCGCTGCAGCCGGTCCCGGGTCAGGTCGCGCTGCCGGTCGTCCTCTCTCTGCCTGTCGTCCTCTCTCTGCCTCTCATGCCGCTCCTTCTCTCGCAGGCTGAGGAATCTTTCTGCGGCGTCCAGTTTCGTCTTCAGCTCTGCTACCTGAGGAGGTCGTTCACAGACAGCTGCAGATACCTTCTCTGAAGCTCACAAGCCCCTGGATTTATTCTCAGGGTATGAACTTTGGACAGAAACGCCCCACCCCAGGACGTCCCCTAAGGAGAGGTCCTAGTTCCCACCGTCCCTAACACAGATCGGGATACTCGCGTTTCAAAGGGAGCTTGGCCTTGCACCAAAACAGCCTCCAGCTCTTCCTTCTTTTCTCCAAACCACCCCTACTTCAGAGGGAATAAAAGACTTAGACCACACCCAGGGAATTCTCTAGGTTTATTATCCTATTCTCAACTCTCCAGGCGAGCCTAGCCTGGTCTGGAAAAGGCAATGAGGGGCAGCAGGTTAGGTAGAATATGCCTATACCAGAGAAAAACAGACATGGCCTTTAATCTATCAGTAATTTGCAGCATTTGAACTCCTACTAGGTGCCAGATCACTCTGATGACAGAGTGACAGGTCCTCAGAGTAACCACAGTCCAGAGCGAGAATCTTAGAGAGGGGTGCGTCTTCCAAGATGAGGATTATAGCCATCACTAACACTGTCTTCACACACCTGCAAGCCCTTCGAGAAAGCAGCTTCAGCATTCTCTCTGGGATCATCATCTTTAACATTTACAGACCCGTATTGCCCCAGCAGGGATATTGCAAGGCTGCCTGACCATTGCCTGGTGCAGTGGGAACATTATCCTGAACATTTTAAATTCAATACTTTTGGGTAACAAAATGAGGAGGAAAGGAACAATGCTGCTATATTATAATACTCATGGTCAAGTTTCTTAATACTGAATTATTTAGGGGAAAGTACTTTCTCTCTTTATCTCTTTTTGAAGATAGAATAATTTTAAATTATAAATGGTCTTTTATGTATTAAAGGAGGTTTTCTTCCAAAAGCCCCTTTCTCACCAGAGCTTTTTAAGAGCAAACGTGCTTTAGATGGAAGAGGAGATTGCCCCATTTTTCCTCACACTTTCACTGTTACCACCATTTGTTTCTCTATTTGTGGAAAACAGCTCATGCTATCTAATTAAAGAATTAGGGCTAACGTGGCATAAACAGTGTGAACTTTAAACCATATCTCACCTCACATATAACTGCGCATTTGTGGCTTCTAGGGACAAAGGTAAGGCTGGGATACTCTGTGAGCCATGATAAATGTGCATAAGAACTCTTGAGACATCACTGGGGGCCATTTTTGCACTTTTCTTTAGCTGTTGTTCAAGATGACTCACTGACACCGTTCATTAATCTTCAGTGCCATAAGACCAATACTACACTCAGCACCCTCCCCCATCATTTTCTAACAGTTGGCTATCCACAAAGCTCTTTGTAGCTGAAATCAATGAGACTCTTCACACAATTGGCCACACCAGGATAATGGATTTAAAGAAAATACTGAATAGAGAGAGGTATTTACCTTTCTTTCATATAACTCTTTCATACTTCTAAATTGCTGATCCCATTGCTGGTTAACTTCCAGGAGCTGAAATTATTAAAATTTGGGGCATCAACAAAGAATTTCTGCCCATTTGGAAATTTTGTAAAAAAGAAATTACTTTCTGAGCTTATTAAGATTTTAGAAGCCATGGATGAAGACAACATTTTTTTTCATCAAGTTCTGATTGTGCTGGGATGATTAAATTGAACACACTCTCACCTTTTCACAACTGGTTCTTATATGAAAAACTATTGGCCAGGCTCGGTGGCTCACGCCTGTAATCCCACCGCTCTGGGAGGCCAAGGTGGGTGGGATCACTTGAGGTCAAGAGTTCGTGACCAGCCTGCCCAACATGGTGAAATCCCGTCTCTACTAAAAATACAAAAATAAAAATACAAAAATACGTGGTGGCATGCACCTGTAGTCCCAGCAACTCAGGAGGCTGAGGCAGGAGAATCGCTTGAACCCAGGAGGCGGAGGTTGCTGTGAGCCGAGATCGTGCCACTGCACTCCAGCCTGGGCAACAGAGTGAGACTCCATCTCACGAAAAGAAAAGAGAGGAGAGGGGAGGGGAGGGGAGAGGAAAAACTATTAAGTCGTAGGTGTATCTTGACAAGGCAGCTGAACAGTTTATCAGTAACTTTTAACTTTTCTTAGTTATTTGAATTTTCATTTTCTTTGTTTGATCCAACCACAATCTGATAAAAATTTGTAAGTATTGATGATTGTCTGTAAGATTTCTTCATTTATGAAGGTTCTTTTCCCAAACTTTTTCATATTTTTCTATGTGCTTACACTGATTATAATGAAATATTTTTTCCAGCTCTTTTAAAGCAGAATTTATGCTAACAAAGCCTAGGCGCCATTAACTGATCATGATTTTCTTGCAATAATGTGCTTTAAAAGATTAACACATGATTTATAATAAATATTCAACAAATAGATAATATCACCATTTTGAAAATTTAGATTTTCAAGAAATTATAGTTTTGTCATAAGACAATATTTAGATGCATTTTAGGCTGAAAATAATTTAAAGATCTTAAAACTATCTGCTAATTAGAAGGCAGAAGAAATGCTATGATATGTGGTTAGCTTTTTGTTGGGGAAGTTTGTAGTTTTCTGCATTAAGAGAAATTCCAGCACTTATGGATATGGAACAGACACTGAGAAGATAGTGGTAATGACTAAAAACTAGCAAGACTTTCTCCTAATTAAAAAGCAAATTACTGAATCCATAGTGGCAGTTACTTTGTCATTATTTAGTATGAAATTGTATAATATTATTATATCGAGAGTTACTTTGTTGGCATTTTAGGGATTCCATTGTGTATACTATAGTTACATTACTCTGCCGTAGTTTAGTAATTTTCCAGAAGGTCACAATATTCTTCGCAGTATCAAAGAAGAGTAGAAGGCACCATAGAAGAGAACATGAAAGATTTAATACACAGAATGAATTAGAAAAGGAATTACAGACTGGGCACGGTGGCTAACTCCTGTAATCCCAGCACTTTGGGAGGCTGTGGTGGGCAGATCGCTTGAGGACAGGAGTTCGAGACCAGCCTGCCCAAAATGGCGAAACCCATCTCTACTAAAAATACAAATATTAGCTGGGCATGGTCGTGCATGCCTGTAATCCCAGCTACTGGGGAGGCTGAGGCACAAGAATCACTTGAACCTCAGAGGCAGGGGCTGCAGTGAGCTGAGATTGTGCCACTGCAGTCCAGCATGGGTGACAGAGCAACACTGTCTCAAAAAAAAACAAGAAGGAATTACAAAATTGACAATATACAGAGTGCTAAAATTGTTATACTTTTCACTACTTCCTCTGTCAAGAAGAGTAAAGAGGTTCTAACATTCATTAAGCTCAGAAAAATAAAACTCAAAATAATACCCATTAATTCCCAGGAATATTTTAGAAACAAACTTTATTTATGACAATGCTTTCTAACTCCCATGTGTTTGGATGCCCAAACCCTGAAGTCATAGCACCTAAATCAATCATACTTAAAGACTTTTCAAGTAACTCAAGAAACCTTGAGTTCCAACGTGTGTGAAGTTGCAAGGCATAAAGGGTAAAGGTCATAAGCCATAAAGGATAAAGGCATAAAGGATAAAGTCACTTGGTCTGTGTGGAGGAAACATCTAAGTTTTGAGAAAATTAGGATTATGTTACCAGACTTATTACTTTGTCATTTTTCATTCATCACTGCACAGACACTGAGACAAGTATGAGACATACAGGTGAATAAGAAAAAAGCATTTGCTCTCAAAATAGTGCAGTCCAGTATCTTAAAGATAAATACTGTGACCTGATAACAAAAATAAAAGGCACAAGGATAATACATTATTTTATCCTCAGCATTAATCCACGGCACCTGTGGCTTTAGCAAGTATTTCTAAGTTACCTCTTTTCTCTGTTTTTCTAAACACCTTATCTTTTGTTCAAGAGAATTTGTCAAGTTCTTTCTTGTTGATGATTCACCACACTTAAAAAAAAGAAAAGAAAAGAAAAAAATTGAAACAAAACTGTTTACAAAATAAACAGAAGTACTGCTCCTCCTCCCAAACACCATGCATTTGGCCAACTCTCCTGTTGCGATTTATAAAAATACCTGATTCTAGCAGTAATAATCCTCACACTCTAAGTCCTTCACAGTGGCTGCTGGAGGAATCAGTTCATATTATGTTTTAGAATCCTTTATATAAATTAGTTACCATAATAATTCTGTAATAAATTATAAATATATCTATATACTATAATGGGTAAGTCAGAGATTAAAATTTTATGAATTTGGATTTCAATCCTTTTCCAAAAAAATGACAATTAAGAAATCAGGTAAGTTTCCTGGATATATTTTAGGCATTTTTATAGTAAACATTTCAAAAAAGTCATTTTGGTAGCTGTGCCCATGAACATGTATGTGAGTAATATTCTGAAAAGTAGACCCAGTAAAAGTCAGAGGAACGACAGAATCATCAAGAATAAAGACAAACACATACAGCTATTACTGTGTAATTACTGTGTAATTTTAGCCAGCTCCTTGAATAAAGTCACTAGGTTACTAGTTTAGATTAATAATAAATTACTGTCATAATGAAAAGTTTACCACCTTTCTTTTCAGTTATTTTTTTTTTTCCAGGACTGAGAGTATTCATTTAAAGGTAACACAAAAGCTGTGGAAACTGTCTGCCATCTGCCTAAATCAACTAAGAACAACATTTACTTAAATAAAGGACTGATTCCTCTATAATAACTCAATAATCTTACTACTATCTCATCCCAGAGTCATATAAGTAACACAATGAATTGGGTGATGAGAGTAGTTCCTACATCTGTAATCAGTTTCAGCCTTATTAGTTACTGTGGGCCACTAAATTGCTTAAAGTTGTTCATGAACAATTAAGAAATATTTTCAGAACATGTTGTGGTCTTTGCCAAAAATGTGTAGAGGAAATTGTTCTTTTGCAATCATCATGGTATTTCAAGCACTTTTTTCATCAGAAATTATTTATAAAAGTGTATTTTCTATCTTTTCTCTGTTTATTTGTGTTTCGGCATTTTAGGGTTTGATGGTATTTTATGTAAGCATAGATGTTCTCGTTTCCTTAGCTTCTTCCTATTTAGACCTATGTTACAATTAAGACCACATTTAAAAAGAGACAGTCTTCTATGGGTAAATAAATTCTGAATGATTATATTTGCTTTTGACCTCAAGACACTGGTCTGGCTGAGCACCAAGAGTGACACTGAAACCCAAGTGTCAAGTATGTTGGGGCCTGTAGTTGGATCTTCTTCTTTTTGGGAAGACTTCCAAGAAACTAGACCCATTCTGGGTTAGAACAGACTAACTATTAAGCGTCTTTGATCTGGAAAATGCTGTGAGCCAACCCTACTTAGTGTATCTTGAGGTCATCAGCAAAGTAGGGCCATAGTAAGACTGGATTTTAGAACAGTGGTTCTCACCAAAAGAGCACATCAAAGTCACCATTAAGCTTGCTAAACGTCAAGCATCCTGAACAGTGGATCAGAATTTCTAGAAGAGCAGCCAGGGCACCTCTATTTCTAATATATTTCCTAGGTAACCTTGATTCACACTAAAGTTCAATATACTCCCATTCTAGGGAATAAATTATGGGTGCTCAAAAATGGCTCCTCTCTGTTCGTGATGTAGACAAAAATCTGTGATTGGCAAGCATTTGTATGTCCCTGACTTTGGGAACCCAGATGTGGAACAATGAGACAGTGTGCTTTTTGTTTGTTTCCCCATAAATAATTTTCTCTGGAAGAAAATTATAGTATGTTTCACGCTTGATTTTTCTTTTATAAATAAAAATTACTGAAAATCTAGATACCAAATCTGCAAGAGACTCTATTTGCAACTGCAGGAGTACTAGTTTTTGAAATTCATAAGTAATATTCAGTTATAAGTGGGGGAGGATAGGAAGGAGGAAAGATAGAAAACATAGTGAATAGGAATGGCATGTAAATCACAAACGTATCACCAGAGCTTTCTCTGGAGATTAATCAACATTTTGCTATAGTTCATATGTCTCAGGTTTCTATAAAATAAAGCAAAATTAATCAAATACAAAGGTTTGGGGGACCTTTTCCTTTGTATTTACTTTGCTTCGCAGTGCCTAATGAAGGCATCTGATTTGCAGTAACTACAAAGATTTTCAGTCATTGCTTCTAGTAAGGGCTGCTTACAGAACAGTTATTCCCTATAAATAATTTCCTATAATTATTCCCTGTAAAGTAGAATTTGTGTTCAAAGCATATGGGCACTTCTTTCTCTATGATAGCATCCTTACCAATGTATATTCAAGGTCTGATGCTACTAAATTAAAAACTTAAATGAACAGAAGTTTCCATTTAGTTTCCCATTATACCTTGGTTATCTGTAAAAGAAAACTAGAAAATATTTGAATTCATTCATTCAATTAGCAGTAGTCTCTATTGCTGAACAAAATCTATGGTACCAATTGTAAATATATAAAAATGTTACTACAGATACTCTATTGTTAAAATATGTTCTATTTCTACCCACACCAATATAGTATTCTTTTTAGATTTTATATAGAAACAAATACCTCTAAACCAAGAACAAAATAAGGAACCCACAGAATTGGAAGGCTGAAAGGAATTGGAAGGCTGAAAGGAATTTAAGCCCAGTGGGTTAAAAGCAATGTACTGGTTACTTAGATTTTTTTTTCTATGTTACATAATATTGGTTAAAACTATAGAGTAAATCTTAGCTAAAGAAAGCAAACTAGCCATTTCTATTCTTATTAAGTGCAAAATTAACCACTAGAAATGCCATCAATGCTAGATGTGATCAACTCATCTCCTAGAAATATGTTCTTACCTCATTATGCTCTGTAGAACGTTCTGCAGCAGTCATTCTAGATGTGCCCTGTACAAAATGTGCCATGGAAGCTGTTTTTCCTGGAGTCTTGGAAAGCAGAAAGAAAAAGAGGGGAAAAATGTCTCTTATGATATATTTTAGGGTGAGAGCAAATATACAAAATTTAAAAAACACACATCACCATTAACTCAATAGAAAATAGCAGCAATAGGTTTTCATTAAAAATGAACAGAAGTGACTGTGGATAGGAATTACACAGAATAAAGTTATAAGCACTGCAACTGTGATTTTAACTTTTCTTCTCTTCCAAATAGGGATTTCCCAGGATGTCTCAAATAGGCAGGCTGTGACTAAGACCTGGGGCAGATTAGCCTTGCTATGGTATGTAAATCGTCATTCTTCCTTTACTGGCAGTTTCTCCCACTGGAGGAGGAAGTTCTCCACCACAGAAAGCCTGGGCAATCCAAGTGTTTCCTCAGTAGCCTAACTGCTATAAATTCATTGTATTTCCCAGAGCAATTAGGTAACTGTTGACTTTTTGATAGCTCAGTTTCCCTAAAGGCAAGATTTTCTGGCAATGCCTTCTAAATGTGAGTGTAGCTTGGTAGAACTTAATGAGTCATACATAATTCTATAAGTGCCACTAATTCTTATAGAAATAAAAGGGAAAATAATTCATCAGAAAGAAAATGGTCATTGTTTGCAAATCTAATCTTCTGTATTGGCAGAAAGGTTAAACTTGCCTCTCAAGTTTAAGACTGTCTTTTCTATAAATCAAGTCTAGATTTTCTCCATGACTCATTTGAAGTGAAATCTCATGGAGAATCTTTTTAGTTTTAATTAGTTGACTGCTGTCATTTTAGGGGCCTTGAGGTAATGGAGCACTACTGGGTGGTACAGATAAAAGTGTGGAAATGGCAGATACTTGGAGCTACATAAATGAACTGCGATGGAACAGAAGACCTCATTTTGGACTTGGAACAAAAAAAAAGAGGCAAGGAATACAAAAAGGGAAAGAATGTGTAACTAAAAGGAGAAAAGAATTTATAGTCAATCATTTAACTTCATTAGACCTGCCTATGAGATATTCACATATATATAGGATAAAGCCTTAAACTCCTAAAATTCAAAAGGGAGTGATTGAGTGTCCCACATTTGGCCCTCCCATTTCTCCTGAATATCTCCCCCCACTCTCCAACTCTCCCCGGTGCTCCAACCATCCTGACTGACCTCCCTTTCCTGAAATGAGTGAGCTGGTTCTATGCCCCTGAGCTCTGTGCATACTGTTCTTGCCACCTCAGATGTCTCCTCTCTGGGCATTCCATCCAACCTTGTGGCTGGAGAAACCTACAGTCAGTGCTTCTATTTCCTTCTGATCTTCTCTTGACCTCCTCTAATCAGCTAAGAAGAGCCCTTCATCATGCATTATGATTACATATTTCCATGTTCCTGTATTCATCTCTGTGTCCACAGCAGCCAGGCACTGAGCTGTCTGGCACACAGCAGGCATTCAACACATTTTGCTACATGAATAAATGGATGAATATCTATATAATGATATACCAAATCGATGAACTTTTTGCTAGTTTGTGTGTGTGTGTGTGTGTGTGTGTGTGTGTGTGTGTACTTTCTTCTGGTTTCTTGTTATGTTTTGGTCTATGCTTGAGTGAAAGGGAGTGACGCTGCTTTAAGGCAAAATCCAAAAATACAGGTAGGAGTCAAATTGTTCATTCAGGGTTCTGAAAGTAAAAGTTACAACTCACATAAGATCTGACTTTAGTGTATAGAGGCCGCGATTTCCTGAACTGACACTTTATCAACGCTAAAATCTGCTCATCAGAAAAGAAAAAGAAAACTCTATTGTAAAAATATTTTTCTTCTGAAACATACCACGCACAGACACATTCCACAGTTTTATACAGTTTAAGATTCCCTTCAGCTTTAACTTTGTATTTGGTAGTAATAAACTAGGGATGGGGTAACATTGACCCAGAAAAGTGGGTCGGAAGAACATTTTCTTGCCAGGAAATACCATCCTTGGCATTGTGCCTCTTGAGTCTCCCCTGTAAAGTATCCTGATGCACATACATTGTTAGGTGCGATGGCTTCTATTAAATGGAAATTCTATACCTTTGCATCTTTCATTACAATTCCTTTTCCTCTTCTACTATGCGGATAAACAACAAACAGGTTTTCCATTAGCTCAAGAGAGCCATATGATTATTTATGAATAAGTAATAACTCTTCTGAAGAACCACAAGTTTGGTTTCAGATAAACAAGACTTTCAATAGGCCATCCCTAAGAATTAATTGGGTCTTTTCTGTTACATATGCTCTCTTCACTTCACCTCCATCCCTTTCACATTGTGCCACATATTTTAAGAGTCTGGCTTTGAGTCAAGCTTTGTTTCATGAGAAGTCTCGCTAGCTGAAATCATTTTCAGAGAGACAGAGGTGTCATTCCATGTTTCCAAGGCTATTGTGAAGAGTCTTCATTTCTGAAGTCACTAAAATATTATACAGATGAAATAAAATTAAAATTAAAATTAAGAAAGGGAAATGTGGTAAAGGAACAAGGACTACCAGTCACTGGTCTGTAACCATCATTCTAGTGGACAATAATTATCTTAAAATTAGTCCAAGAGGAGAGCACCGTATTTCTACAAGTTATCAGAAGCATTCTTTGGCAGGTAAAAGAAACGTGGCTTTTTCCTTTGTATGCTTTTAGAATGGGAGCTGAAAAACCTTGTTTGTTTCCTGAATCTATTTGCATGAATTTTTAAGTGTATGTGCTATGTAGGTGGGAAAGAGAGGATCAGTAATGACTATAAGATCTAGCTCTAGAATGTGATCTGGATTCACAGCTTGGCTCTACCACTCCCTGCTTGCGAATTTGGTCATGTAAGATGCTTAAGGTCTCTAAGGCTCAATTTCCATTTTATACAATGGGATAGTAATAGTATTCTTCCAGGGTTGCTATGTGAGCTTAGATAGTAATAAGAATTTGACTCTAAAGGTAGGGCCATCAATCAAATTATTTATGAAACAAATAATATGACAAAAGGAAAGGGAAACCCACAATTTATGCATCACTCACTCTGTACTTGACATTGTGTGGGTTCCAAAGGAAAACAAAAGCAAAATTCCCTGCTTATGATGAAATGTACATATACATACACACATGTGTGTGGCTGTGTGTGTGTGTCAATATATATACTTGAAAAACTAAACAGTAAATGAAAGCTGGGAAATAAATGATAAAGACAATAAGGCCTGTAAGAATTCAGAGGAGAGAGTGTTCATTCTCACCTTTAATAGCTATGGAAAGAGTCAGAGTTTCTGCTGGGCCTTGAAGGGTAGATAGGATTTTGATAGAGAGTGAAAGCTGAGCTATAAATGCTGTAAAGGGAGCAAAGTAAGAAACAGAACACAACTGGACAAACTTAGGTATGAAGGATTCTGACAAATCCAGTTTAACTAGAATAGGGTCCGTGTGGCATTTCTAAAGTTGATTTGGATGAAAACATAAAATATTTTAATTTCAGATTAAGACATGTTGACCTTATAGGCCATAGGGAGTTACAAAAGACCTTTGGGCAAAGGAATTACATGATCAAAGTGGTTTTTTAATTGGTTTTAGTTCATCATGTATTAAATGGGAGAGATTGGAAACTGCAATGTAGTTAATATTGCAATGTAATAATATTAGCAAAACTAATATTCAAAATGTTTATTTCAACAGCTTGTTACAATCAAAATATTTAGCAATCAGTTCACCAGGAGAACTAGGAATGGACCATACCCCTGGACTCGAGACTCCTATATTAATTGCTTAATTGTCATCTCCGCTTGTATGCATAATAGTTGCCTCCTTCTTTACCTGACCTGTTTGATCAGGATAACTTAGTTTATGATTTTCCCTGCAAAACTTGCCTTCCCTCTTACAATTAATAACACCTTTTATTCTCCAGATTGAAAATCTTGGAGTCATCCTTGACTCCTCTTTCTCTTACATCCTGTATCCAATCTACCTGAACATTTTGTAGGCTTTTTGAAAATATATCCAGACAGGGGAGGAACACATTACCACAAAAGCCTAGAGACTTCTCAGTTTAATGAGCAAGTGGCAAGGTGAAATAAACTTACCTTTTTTTTTTTTTTTTTTTTTTGAGACAGAGTCTTGCTCTGCCACCCAGGCTGGAGTGCAGTGGCACAATCTCGCCTCACTGCAACCTCTGCTTCCCAGGTTCAAGCAATTCTCCTGCCTTAGCCTCCCGAGTAGCAGGGATTACAGGCATGTGCCACCACACCCAGCTAATTTTTTTGTAGAGACAGGGTTTCACCATATTGGCCAGGGTGGTCTCGAACTCCTGACCTTGTGATCCATCCGCCTTGGCCTTCCCCAAGTGCTGGGATTACAGGCATAAGCCAACATACCTGGCCTTTTTCTTTTTTGTTTTCTATTTTTTTGTTTTGTTTTGTTTTTGAGACAGAGTTACATTCTGTAGTACAGGCTGGAGTGCAGTGGTGAAATCATAGCTCACTGTAAGCTCCAACTCCTGGGCTCAAGCAATCCAGCTGCCTCAGCCTCTTGAGTAGCTACAGTTGTATACCACCACGCCTGGCTATTTTTACCTTTTCAATTTTTGTAGAGATGGGGCCTCACTATATTGCCCACACTGGTCTTGAACTACTGGCCTCAAATGATCTTCCCACCTCAACTTCTCAAAAAAAAAAAAAAAAATGCCTTTTAATAACTTTTTCAAAATGAGGACTTTAATATTTGCTTCCTGATTTTATTCATAGGAACATTTTTAAGAGCGTATCCAGCAGTGACTGATCTCTGGCTGTTTGTCAAACCTAGTTCCACCACTTGCTAGTTATGTGACCCTGGGCAAGATGATTGGCATTTTTGCGTTGACCCCCATCATCTCTTAGCTGGATTATTGCAATAACCTAAGGGCTTTCCTGCTTCTATATTTGCTCCTACTCCCCCACCCCACCCATTATTAATACAGTGGCCAATGTGAGGCTTTTAAAATGTCATTTCATGCTCAGAACCTTTCAGTGGCTTCCCATGTCACTCAGAGTGAAAGCAGAACTCTTTACAGTGGCTAGCAAGGTCCTACACAATCTAGCCCAGGCCCCTCTGACCTCATTCTTGGTATCCTTCTGTTAGTTCATTCTGTGCCATGTCCTGGCCACGCTGTTGCCCCTTGAACCTACTCTCTCTTGCCTAGAACTATCTTTTCCCTAGATGTCCACATGGTACATCCCCCCCACCTTTGACAGGTAATGGTGTAAGTGACATCTGTTTATTGAGTCTTTACTTGGCCTCCCAATGTAAAATTGTTCTCCACCCCAGCACTTTCCATTCACCTTTCCTGCTTTATTTTTCCATAGCACTATATTTTCTTCTTCTTTTTGTTGATTGCCTCCTGACACTAGATTGTAAACTCCATGCTAGCAACTTTTGTGTGTTGTGTTCACTCTGTATTTCTCGAGGCTAAAGTAGTGCCATTTTAGTGCCTGCGCATGTTCACATGGGACTCAGACACACACAAATTGCCTTCTTTACCCTGAAACAAATTTATGATGTTCTCAAATCAGGTATCTTCTCAAGGGATATGAGATCTAAAGATCAGAAACTTCAACTTTTTGGCTTCCAACTAGTAAATCACCTCTCTTTGTTCCCCCAAACCTGGTTTTGAACAAGCAGAGTCAGGGGATGGGGTGTCACAGATTCCATAGCCTCTTGGGGGATATACGCTGATGTCCCTCCTGGTTGGAACTCTGAAACAATGCTCCTATGCAATATAGTGAGGTCGTTTGCAGTCTGTTTTGATTATACACTTTTAGTTTTTAGGGCACATCAGATACATTAGAAGGCAAATCGGCTTTTGTTGACGAGTCTGTAGCCTCTATAAAACTGCAGACTTTGTGAAATCCGTGTTTAGAGATTTCTGACTGCCCCACAAAGCAGTAAACAATCAGACCCACCTTGATCATCAGCTCCTCTGTGAAGTCTCCCCTGGTCCTCCAGAGTGGAGTTAGCTACTTCCTTCCTGAGATCTCATGGTGCTTTGTGAAGCATTAACTCTTGCACTTATTGTAAAGCAGTTGTTAATTGTATGTTCCTTTCCCCTCTGAGATGCTATAAGCTTCTTGAAGATGAGGTCAGTATTTATCATTTTAACCTTGGGAACTACCACAGTACCTTCAGGGTACAGAGTAGCAGTACAATACATTTTTATTGAATGGGTCCATTTGTGTACGAATCTATAGTACAAAATCATAGCACACCCCTGCTTTTCAGAACACAGTCCAGAACACACAATGACCACAGGGATACACAAAGTTACAGGCTTTGCCTCCAAACCAGAAATGATCAGGTAGAACTGTTAACACATGTTTAAAGAGCTGGCTTGTTTCCGTGTATTTACTTTTTATTCATTTTATAGGCAAATATTTTACTTTATCCTATTTTGGTTACGTGATCAATATTCTTTAGCGTTCATACAAATGCCTCTTAAAATTTTTTACTTGATTTTGATTACTATTTAATAAATTAAAAATATAAATAATTAGATATGCTATGGGAAAAAATTTAAAAGGCAGAACTGTTGTCTTTAATGATATTTTCTACATTTTCATGGTGCTTTCTAAGATCTTGTAAGTTAATATATTGAAGTATTAATTGATGATCCTCCAAAACACACACTATTCTTTTGTTTTATGTAGCTAATTCTTTCTTTGCTCGGTAAGAGATTTTTTATTTTTTATTTTTTATTTTTTTTAAGAAGGAATCTTGCTCTGTCACTCAGGCTGGAGTGCAGTGGCATGATCTCAGCTCACTGCAACCTCCGCCTCCCGAGTTCAAGAAATTCTTCTGCCTTAGCCTCTCAAGTAGCTGGGATTACAGGTGCCTGCCACCACGCCCTGCTAATTTTTATACTTTTAGTAGAGTTAGGGTTTCGTCACATTGGCTAGGCTGGTCTCAAACTCTTGACCTCAGGTGATCTGCCCATCTCGGCCTCCCAAAGTGCTGAGATTATAGGCATGAGCCACCATGCCTTGCCAGTAAGGGATATCTTTTGTCAGATTAAGTTTGTCATAGAATAAAAAGAGAAGAACAGCCCCTGTTTGGCCTTTGCATTTCAAAATAGACTCTCCAAACTCTAGATACCATCTGGAAAATCAAACCTTTGAATTTCAAGAGCTAATGTTTTCAAAACAATTTTTAAAGATTTTAGGCTAATTTATTTTGTGCAATTTATTTTGAAATGCCTCAAAAAGTAACATGAGTTGATGGATTAAAAGAGGGATGGCTAGATGGATGAATAAATAGTGAACAAGTAGAGTAAAATGTTCATGTTCATGGCAGAATTTTGATGGTGGGTATACGTGTATACCATACAATTCTTTCAACTTTGCTACATGTTTGAAATGTTCATCATAAAATGTTAGGGGAAAAGTCTGAATTAAGGCATAAAAACTTATACCAAGAATAACTGATAAAAAAAAAATGAGTAGATGAAGAGTCAGTGTAACCTGTCCTTACCATTTTCACCATCTGCCCCAGAAAAGTAAAGGTTTCATGCCCCAGGAAAATGAAAATGAATCAGGCAAAAATAGTACTGCCTGGATGTTTCTCAGTTCTCATGAGGAATGGAGCCCTACTACTCTTCTCCTTCTCCTTCTCCTTCTCCTTCTCCTTCTCCTTCTCCTTCTCCTTCTTCTCTTCTTCTTCTTCTTCTTCTTCTTCTTCTTCTTCTTCTTCTTCTTCTTCTTCTTCTTCTTCTTCTTTTTTCCTTTTTTTTTTTTTTTTTTTGAGATGGAATCTTGCACTGTCACCCAGGCTGGAGTGCAGTGATGTTATCTTGGCTTACTGCAACCTCTGCCTCCTGGGTTCAAGCTATTCTCCTGCCTCAGCCTCCCAAGTAGTTGGGACTACAGTCATGAACCACCAAGCCCGGCTAATTTTTTTTGTACTTTTAGTAGAGATAGGGTTTCACCATGTTGGTCAGGCTGGTCTTGAACTCCTGACCTCAAATGATCCGCCTGCCTGAGCATCCCAAAGTGCTGGGATTACAGGCATGAGCCACCACACCTGGCCCCTATTCTCCTACTTCTAGGTACTCATCTATCATCTTCCAAATTGCTTACATTGAATATCAAAGAGCAGAATCAGCTCCAGCCTTACTCACTGGGTTAAGTCCAGGGAAGGTACAAGCCTTGAAGAGAATTTCTCCACACCACCATGGTACACGGCTGTGACATGGCCTTACGACTTGTCTAAGTAGAGAGGTCCTGAGACAACTCAACCCTAGAGTGGTGTGGAAGCAGAGCCAGAAATTTCCTATGCATCCTGAGAAGGATGAAAGAGTGGCTAACTGAGGGTTTGAGGGGTCTTCAGGGTCAAATTGAGGAGGATGTAGTGTTTACCACATGACCCTAAGGATAAGAGATATGCTGAGTGACCTGGAAGCATTAGTGATTGCCAGTGAGGATATAGGCCAGTGAAAAAACCCACAAGGGACAGACTAAATCAGTGCCAATGGCACTGTCAGATGGGGGATCACTGTAGCCCTGATGCCTCCACCCCAAAGTTGCCAGAAAAATACATAATATTGAGTCAAATTTGAATTTCTGATAGACAACAGTTTTTTGTATGTTTGTCCCATACAATATTCTGCCATTTATCTGAAATTTAAATTTAGGTGGACATCCTATATTTCTATATGCTACATCTGGCAACCCTATTTCACCCAGATTATTTCACAAAATCTGTTCCACAAACCCTTAGGTACCATTACATGAAGGGATAGGGGAGAATTCTTGCATACCACTGCACAGAAAATATAAATTGCCCGAGAAAACACTGAAGTGACTGAAATTTTCTGCAGTCAACTAGATAAATTATTTTCCAAAGGACAAGCTACAGTTCCTAGAATGGAACTAAATTTAGTTTAGAAAACAAATAAAATTACTATTTTGTACTAAGGAGTTATGTGGTTTAAAATACTTTATTTGCTTCAATCTGAACTTCATAACAGCCCTGTAAGAAGAGGCATCTTTAATGTTAATGAGGACAAAGTTGAATTTAGAGATGGCAAATGACTTGCTCACAATTATGATGTAACAAGTGGGTGGCTGAACCCGTATCAGAGTTCATTTAGTCTTCCTGGTTTACTTCCCCCAAAGAACCTTTGATCTATGTTGGTAGACATAAATAACACACCTAAAAATTATAGCAGGAGACATCATTTACCAATGATGGAAAAGCAGTGCGGGGGCCCAAGCCATTAGGAATATGATTCAGGGAAGTTTTATGGGAATTAAGCATTTTTTGAAGGATAGGTATGAGGTAGCTTGACCTTTGATGTTGTATCCAAACAAAATCTTAACAAATTCCCACTATTGCTTGCCTAGAGATTAATTTCCATTTCCAAAATAGAAATTAGTGGTTGGAAAAGAGAAATTCAGTCTTTAAAAACTGTAGTAATCAGAAAAGAGAAACTCAGCCTTCAAAAACTGTAGTGGTTAGAAAAGAGAAATTCAGCCTTTTAAAACTGTAATCTGTGTTTGAGTTTTTTTTAAAAAATTCTTTTCTCCGGAAGGAAATTAGCTGCTGATCATTTTATAGCAATGCAGATCACTCTGGTTTTCTCCTGTACTTTGCTCATGTGTTGAGTTCACCTTCATTCATGTATGCACTTTTTTCTTTGAGATGGAGTCTGGCTCTGTTGCCCAGGCTGGAGCGCAATGGTGAGATCTCGGCTCACTGAAACCTCTGCCTCCCGCGTTCAAGCAATTCTCCTGCCTCAGCTTCCCGAGCAGCTGGGATTACAGATGTGCGCCACCACGCCCAGCTAATTTTTTTTGTATTTTTAGTAGAGATAGAGTTTCACCACTGTGACCAAGCTGGTCTCAAACTCCTGACCACCCACCTCTGCCTCCCAAAGTGCTGGGATTACAGGCGTGAGCCATTGCACCCAGCCAATGTATGCATTCTTATATTAAATACTTATTGATTATTGTCTGTGGACCAAGTATTGTGCTTAGTACTAGAATATGAAGATGAGCAAAAGGCACATCTCAGTTGTATTTTCTGTTTTCTGAATATAAAATCTGAACATTAGAGGGGACCACTCCATTGATGATGGAATCTTTTCTGCATCATTCCTCCCAAGGGGTTGTCCAGATTAGCTTGGATACTTCAGGTGAAACAGAACTACCTTTTTCCTGAGGCAATATATTTCAACACTGTATCTATAGATTTAGACACTATTTTTAAATACCAAAAGTTATAATTATAAAAATTAAGAGACTAGGCATGGTGACTGAAACCTATAATCCCAACACTTTGGGAGGCTGAGATGGAGGAATTACATGAGCCCAAAAGGTTGAGGCTGTAGCAGGCCATGATTGCACCACTACACTCCAGCCTGGGTTACAGAGCGAGACCCTGTCTCTAAAATAATAATAATAAGCAAAATTTTAAAAATTGAGAAAGAACATGTGCATATAAAGATGATACAGGTATATGGAAAGGCTAATGGTGAGTACTCAAAACATGGGTGATACAAAGAACACATACCAAAAGTGTTTTGTCTGAAAATAGGCCTGACTCAAAAAAAAAAAAAAAATCTCCCAATATGCTAGCCTAAAAAATTGCAAACATTTGCTAACTCAGTTTTAATAACAAACATTTATTTTAAAAAGAAATCAGAATAGCTATCTTCTTCACTGGAAAATAAAGGAATAATTGATCTTATTTTTTTGCTATTTATTCTAGAGTCCCATAAGAAAACATATTTACATACTTTGTGAGTTATACCTCACTCTCACCACAAGTACAAAATAAAGTAAAAAGCGTTTTTGTTACATTTCATCTAGAAGGTGGACATGAGAATGACATGAACATTCTTCAGCAAGAGCTTACAGTGTCCATTTTGCTAGTACTGTTCCCAAACCCATTCAAAAATATGTTCAATCAAACTAGAAATAAGAAGGCTTACTTGAGAAAGAAGACTTATTGATGCATTAGATTCCAAAACCCAGCTTGGGTTGCGATGTCCCTAGGAGACATCCACATCCTGTCACAAAGCTAAACAGATCAAGAACATCATGAACACATTTGCTAAACAACTCTTATGAACACATTATTTATGGTATCTCTCAAGCCCAATATTTTGCTTCCTTAACATTGTCATGATGAGTTTACACATTTCCTAACCCACAGGCTTATGCTGTTCTTCTTCTTACATTAAAAGGAATACCTATCCAAAACTTCTTCAGATTTACTTACTGAAGTCATACAAGTCTGGAAGAAGACAAAGGTGGAGTGATAATTCCAAAAGTAAGAATAATACCTTTGGCTTTAAATGTCCATTCAGTAGAAACCCTAGACCTCAAGTGCTTTTTCTTCTCTTTGTAGGGTTCTAGGAAGACTTATATTCTTCTAATTAACATTTATAATTTCCACACAGATGCCACTTTTCACTTCAAGTCTTGATTACTTCCACCACCAAGCCCCCCAGTGTTGTCGTCTGCTCCCCTGCCCACCCCATTAACCCAAACTGGAACTGCCCGGACTGTTGTGTTCACTGAGGCAGAGAGAATCCTCTTCTAACTACTGCTTACATCTTCCAAAAGATAATCTGCATCTCCCAGTTTTCTGTAACTCTTTCTTTTGTGGAACATGGGACAAATTCTCCCAGTGATAGAACAGATGACTTCTGAGTAAACAGAAAGCATCCTACTCAAAAGCGTGTCTTATTTATCAACAAGAATGGAGCCTCAGTTTCTATCCCCGTTGCACCACTTCTTCTGTCCTGTATAGAAATTTCTGCCAAACGGGTGTGTGGCTTTCAAAAGTTAGGGAAATATTTTCTCTCCTTAATATTTATGAGTTTTAATTATTTGGTCTTAGGATCCAATTTTAGTTCACAGACCTATGTCTCTGTTTTCCTGGGATGTCTGGTGGTGTACTTTATTAGAATATAGAGTTCAAGCTGGGCATATGCAGCAAGATCTCCTTATCTGGATGTATACCTGATATTCATGTAGAGTGGAATCCTTTAAAAATCCTTGTAATGAACGGAAGGAGAAATATGTCATAAATTAACCATGGGATCAAATTAACTCTATGGTGATATTTTGGGAAATACAACCTGGCCTATTTATCCACTAATCTGTTTAATTTGGAGGGTTTATAAAACTTTCAGAATCAGAAGATTAAACACTAAGAGCCAAGCTTTACTGATAATAGAAAGATACATGGTTCATTTAAATAACTTCACCTATGTTGCCAGTAATGAGTTTCGAATGCCATAAGGTGCAGCAGCTGAGCTGACAGGTTCCTCACTGCCTGAGAACTTGCAGGCAGAGCTTTTCAGCCAGGTATCCAAAGGTTTCCCAATGAAAGTTTAACAGATCCTCACACAACAATGCAACATTTTTTTTTCTAGCAGAAAAAATAGATCAAGACATTCCACAACTACCTTTGAAATTAGATAATGAGATTCAAAGAGGAAGTCAGTTATTGTATGAGAAAACCATTGAAGAAAAGTTTGAAGCTCAAGCTCATCCTACTAGCATTGTGATGATGATGATGATGATAGTGTTGTGTTGATTTAGCACTTTATATTTACAGAGTGCATTTTCACTCACTTTGTATAATTATCACAACCCATTATACAGATAAGAAAATAAGATTTTGATTAAAAAAAAAAATACACAGCTTTCAAAAAAAGGGAAATAAGAAAAGGAAAGCCAGATTTTTTTTTTTTTCCCCCCAACAGTGTGGTTACAGAAAACGTGTGTCAATTTACGGTAGTTTGCAAGAAGTTTTTCCCTCACAATCTTTTGAAGTGTCATGAGTATATGTTAATCTCAGAACCAACTAAAGCAATTTCTCAAGGCTTTTTACCTTGGGAAGAGTGTCCAGGTCTAGAATTTGTCCCCAGCCACTGGGAGTTCCTCCCTGAACTTGTATCAAAAGTAATTAAAAGCCCATTTCTAGTTCTGCCTCTAAGTTAAAATCAGAAGCAATGGAATCCAAAGACAGGATGGGGCTTTTAGGTGAATTCAATCCTGGCAGGATCTGCTTAAAATTTGGGCATTTTTCCCTTTCACTCCCAGGTTTCATTCTTGTTTTCAAGCATTATTGGAACATATTTGTTTACCCAAGAAATACAGTTCGAGTATCCTGTCCCTTTCTTTTGTATTTGAAGATATATGACTGCAGGTTCATATATTATTTTCATAATTTTCTCATAATACTTGGACAATAACTTGGTTATATATAGCTTTCATTTAACATTCATATTGGAACCTTAATGTCATTCTCACTTAGGTAATTATTTTTCCTTTGCCTACAAGACTTTAAATGACCTTTGATTACTAACTTTCTACTTCTTCAACTGTCCCAGAATATAAAAGCATACTTTCATGCTCATGGAGTTCCTCATGTTCATCAATAGTGGTTTTCTGTTTCCTCAAAGCAGTGAGTCAGTCTGTTCATTTCTCTTATAGTAATTCTTCTTCTTTACATATTCTGGGCAATAGTAGCTGAACAAAAAGGGAACTTGACATATATCTCAGACTCTTTCACTAAATAATATCTCTTTTATTCAGTCGCACCCTTCACATCCCATAAAGTCATAAAGAAACCAATTTCCTTCTCCTTGAAAGGGAATCTACCTTATTGTTCTTAGGCTAACTTCATTCAGTGTGAAAACGAGAGAAGTCTTCTTCAGTCCCTGTCATTGGCTCACCCTTGTCTTAACCAAATAGAAATTTTCTTATATATTTCCCTTTCTATCAATATCTCAGCAAAAATGTGAAGGTCTTTGTTTTGTTTTGAATATAGGATTTCTTTCTGCAGAGTGCTATTGTGTAAATAGTAGTTCAGCAGAGATTCCACCTGGAAACTAAGCCATGTTTACTCAAAGAATCAAATATTTGAAATACCTGCAGAGGACAATTGAGGAGGATATGCCAGTGGTCTGTTGGGATAAAGAATGAAGACTCCTGGGGGCTGTTCTGGGAGAATTTACCCAGGAGAGAGAATCAAGTCACAGTGGCTTGATCCAAGTTTGGTGCTTTAAGCTCAAAGAGGAGGAGTTAGCCTGATGACAGTATCGTTCCTGACACTAGCTGGAGCTCTGGTCTAGTCTTCAAATAACTCTGAAGTGAGGGAGGGAAAATTAAAAGTAGAAAGTACAGGGCAATTGTTTTCATTAGACAGATTTGAGATTAGGTCCAGAATCTAAATCCCCTTAGCTATACAATCATGAGAAAATTGTTTAGCCGCATTGAACTCCAGTTTCCCCATCCATAGAGGGGTAAAGATGAAATGGGCTAATGAATAGAAATACTTTGCAAAATGCTGGCCAAGAGTAGGTGCTCAATAGACAGCAGCTAAAACTCGAACAAGGACAAACTGAAAGGACTGTGACCCTCCGGCAAACACTGGAAGTGCAAGCTAATTTTGGAAAAGAAGAAGTCTCTTCACCTCAGTCACAAGAGCAATAGTGTTTGGTTGCATTTTGAGTTCTCGAAGACATATTCCACATTGAGCACACTTGGCATAGTGAGTGGTACCCAACAGTGCTCCTAAGAGTGGTACAGCAAACTTTGAGAAGCAAGGAGTTTGAGCACCTGAAAACTTTCAGCAGTCAGTAACTTCATGACACCAGGATGGGTAAGACCAAATGGCAGCTTCCATACAAGAACTGAGAGATTGAGCTTGAGTGTACATTTTATACTCCCCTGCAGACTCTGAGAACTATTTGTAAAGGAATTATAGGAATAAATCAATTGTATATTCAGTGTTACCATGTCTCATGAAACCAAACAAGTTGTTTACTACTGGTGCTTTCTAGAAAATTCTATGTTGTGATACTTTATATCTTCATGGAACACTTATACCTCATCATCAAGGAATCCATGAGTCTCCCATAATTCATATGAGAGAAAACACTTAGATACATAAGTGATCACAAAAGCAAAATGATGAAGTCTATAAATGACATATAAAGAAGATAAAGAAGTAGGACATAGCAGGGAGGGGGCTGAGTAACGCCATGTGGGACTAGAGAGGGTGAAAAGGTTTCAAAACAAGAAAGGTTTGAATTGGGATTAAAAAAAGGCAGTTCATCAAATGGGCAAGGAAGCAAGGATTTCCAGAAAGAGTAAACAGCACGTGAAATGATAGCAGAGGAAACTTCATGGTTTGTTAAAGGCTTATTGGTAGCTAGAACACAGTGTGCACTTTGGGAAGCAGCAGAATATATAGAAGACACTAAAACACTACAGGAAAAATACGTACAAACTTGGCTTTCTATCCTGATACAACTTTGTGAATTTAGGCAATGTTTTAAAATTTCTATGAACCTTAGTTTCCTCATCTGGAAAATGTGGATAAAGACAGACATATTTAAGTGTTGTTGTATAACAAACAAAATAAAGTATTTACCCCAAAACGTATTTACTCCAACAAGTATTACATCTTTCTTCTAATGTTTTGTTCTAAATGTGGCAGAAGCTGTATCTTGGAGGAATGTATATATGATGCAAAGGCATTTGGATTCAATGATGTATGTAAAGAGATCTACTTTTAAGTTTTAAGCACTTTTAGGTTTTAAGTACATCAGTAAGATCTATGTTGATAAAATGAAGAAAAGGAAAAAAGTCCAAAGATATAATGAAAGCAGATTAGACCTTCCCTTAGGGAAGGTCCAGAGTGAAGGAAAGATGGCACTATTCTGTGAATGGTGCCACCTGAGTCGTGCAGCATGGTGGCCCTGAAGGAATTCAGGATTCCCCCAAATTTAGATGACTGGGTGCCTAGTGATTCACTCACCAGCATAGAAAATGTGTGTGTGGTGGCTGGGGTGGGGGAGGGATGACAAGCAGATATAGCAGGAAATATATTGAATTCACTTCAGGAAAGACTGAGTGGAAAGAAAGTACATGTAGAAAAGCACTCCATGTTTAGTAAGTACACGTGTCTGGAGTCATTGTCATATGTTTGGTAGTTTAATGAGCCCAGGACAGATCCTTGAGTAACACTAATGTAGCACAAGTAGGTGACGTAAGGGAAGTCAGTGAAGGTGAGTGAGAAGAAGAGACCAGAGAAAAAAAGCAGGGAGGGGTGGTGAGGGTGTCTAGGGATTAATATTATAGATGTCAATGGAGTAAGACATTTTAAGGAAATTGAAAGACTAAGTAGTGTCAAATGCAAATAAGAAGACAAGTGAAAAGTAAAATGCAAAATGACCATTGGATTGATCCAGATAGAGGTTATTAATGGTGTGATAGGAGAGGGAAAGTTTTGGATGCTGTGATCAATGAGCTTGGCTATGTTGTGTAAGAGCGAGTTCAAACATTACCCATAAAAGAAGATGAGGTCTCATATATGTTTGAAGTGAAGGAAAACGGTACATATTTTGAGCTGGTGAGAGGTGATGGAGAGATTGGAGATACAGGAACCCCCACACTGTTAAGTGATTGGTCTTATCATACAGTGGTGGTTTTCAAACTCAACTTGGTCCTCACTACTACTCTGCAACTCATTTTAGTTTTACTTATCTCTTCTGTCTCCCTGCCTTCCAACAGTCATTTCATATCTTCCCCAATTCTCTTAAGCCTTGGGTCTCACCTCTCACCCTCTCAGTCTCTGTAGATGTCTTTACCTCATACTTCACAAAGAAAATAGAAAACATTAGCTAAGAATCTGCTGCCCTTTGCCTGGAAGTATGAACTGCAGGAGAACAAGCAAATTTCCTCAACGAGGTCATAGGAGAATCAATGTCTTAGAGAGAGAGACACAAGTTTCAGTGAAGTCCCAAAAGGAGACATAACCTGTAGCTAAGAGGATGGTAATAAGCATGTAGAAGAGGTTTTTATCATGTAAAGGATGACAAGAAGATGAATGAACAGAATTGCAAGGAGGTCAGTCATGAGCAAATGGGTCTTAGAGGATGATAATGAGAGGATATGAGGATGAGGGTACCAGAGGGAATTGATATTATCACCATGAAATTTCTTTCTGGAGTTAGACAAGAAGGTGGCTGGAAAAAGCACACATTTTCATGAAGGAATAAATTTCTAGTTGAGAGTTAGAGGTGTATATGTGAGGGCTTGGAGTTGGGATGAGAAGAGCAGAAGAAAACAGAAGAAAGAGGCCTTATTTGACCTCTTAACCATTAGTACACATTCATCGGTAACTCCAAACGTAAAGACAACCTGTTAAGGAAGAAGTAAGTTTTTAAACAGGAAAAAGTGACTAAATGCAGAAAGCACACAACATTGTTCATGACATGAATGAAAAAAAGAGGTACAGGAGTATCCACAGCATATTAAGTGAAAAGGGTAAGTTAACAAGACAGGGGTGTGTGTGTGTGTGTGTGTCTATAAAAGACAGAGATATCCCAAATGCTAAGAGATGGTCTCTATAGGTGGTGAGCCTACTGGTGGTTTCAGAGGCAGTTCTATGTTTAGTGAAGCCTGAGGCCTATACAATTCTGGGATTTCCTTTAAAGGAAAAAAGAAACAAATTTATGGATACAAATTAGTTATAAAAGTAAATATTTGTTTAAGGGAGCCCATGCTCCATTATCTCCACAGCAAATCTGTCTCTACATGATTTTTATAGTTTTCTGTGTTTATCCATATACATTTTCTACACTGAATAAGAACTTCTTTAGAAAGAAGAACTAATGTTATTGTTAAAAAGAAGTATAAATTACTTTTTAAAATGCCAGCCATGCTCTCAAACTACTCACATTAGATTTTTTTTTTTTTTTTTTAGTAAGAATCATGAAAGATAGTTTTTAATTGGGAGGACTAGAGTTTAAGAGTTCATGTTGTCATAGGATGTATGTCAAGAAAGTCATCTGTAAAATTCCTAGCTTGAGCCTACCCTTGAATTTTATTTGCTTATATAAAGCACCATAGACAAATACCCTGAAACAAGTGGAAGTTCAAAGTCAAACAGCTCCTTTAATCAGTGAAATCTTGCTTTTTCTTACAAAAATACAAAATGAAACAAAAACGACTACAAAAAATCATTAACATGAGTTGTGCTGATTTTGGTAACCCAATTTAAACAGGTTTACTTAAAATGGGTTACTTCCTCCCAGAAGAGAGTTATCCCTGCATTAAACATTCTTTCTAGTAGCATGATCTCCTCACCTTCTTGTAGTCACAGCTGCCTGGACACTTTAAACCGGAAAGTGCCAGCAAATTCTTCTGCTGAAGAATTTCTTTAGTAACAGGAAGTGGCTGTGTGACAGAAGTTTTATACTGCTTTACTTTATCCTCTCAGCTGACAAGGAAGTACATGACTGACTGTAAATGACTTGGGGACTGTCCCCGCAAATTCTTCTTGGTGAATAAACTGCTGAAGGGTAATCGAGATAAGGAGAAAAAAGGTGTTTTCTTACCTTCGGAGAACACAGATTTCTGTGAGTTGGCATGGCCTGTAGGGTGAACCCTTTTGGATGAGGAGAAGCATTTCTCTCAATCAGATCCTGGATTTTTTTGTCCAGCTCCATGCTTTCACATCTGCCCAGAAAGACATGAGAAAGTTATGTTATACAAAGGTAATTAAAAATTATTCAGGTGTAGAGTGAGCTTATGGATGACATGGAGGTGTTATTTATGTATGATACTTCTCTACGATCTCCCAAACTCTAATCTCATTATGTTTTCATTAGTGCATGCCATGAGAGCACTTTGAAAGAGCATTAGAGTTTAATTTTCTCTTACAAAGGAAGATACGGACAAGTTTAGGAATTTTCAGTCTGAGAAAAATGGCAAGAATTGAATCAAACACTCACAGTGAGCTAGGCTCTTTCATGCATTTTCTTATCCAATGTGCACAGCAACCTATTAAAGTAGCCACTGTCCCCTGCATTAGACAGATAAGTAAACTTGAGTTTAGGAAGTTAACTAACTTAAGTGAAATCAAACTGAAGCATCGGCAGGGCCAAGATCAAACTCAGACCTATAGAATTCTACAACCTGTCTCAACCATTTTTGCTGTATGTCTTCAATTAACCTGAAAACAAATCCCTAAGCAGCTACTTGCCACCAAATGGAAATAATATATTACAGCTGAAGAGTATCTGGTAGCCCCCTTAGGAGAATCTAGTCCAGCTGCTTCTCAGAGGGAGTTGCTCACAGTCACATGACCATTAGCTGATAACACCAAGATTTAAACCAGAGCTTCCTACTCAAATCAAATTTTTATTTTTCCTTTATACCAGGGGTCCCCAATCCCCACTGCCAGTCTGGGGTCTGTTAGAAACTGGGCCACATAGCAGGAGGTGAGAGGCAAGCAAGTGAGCAAAGCTTCATCTGTATTTACAGCCCCTCCCCATGGCTCACATTACCCCCTGAGCTCCACCTCCTGTCAAACCAGCAGCGGCCTTAGATTCTCGTAGGAGCTATTGCAAACTGCGCATGTGAGGGGTCTAGGTTGTGTGAACCTTATTGTGAACTGCACATGTGAGGGATCTAGGCTGCCTGCTCCTTATGAGAATCTAATGCCTGATAATCTATCACTGTTTCCCATCACCCCCAGATGGGACCATCTAGTTGCAGAAAAACAAGCTCAGGGCTCCCACTGATTCTACGTTATGGTGAGTGATATAATTATTTCATTATACATTACAATATAATAATAATACCAATATAGTGCACAATCAATGTAAAGTGCTTGAAACCATGCTACCCCTGCCCCAGTCCATCAAAAAACTGTCTTCCATGAAACCAGTGCCTGGTGCCAAAAAGGTTGGGGACTACTGCTTTATACGATGTTGGTATAATGGAGAAATTTTCTCATTAAAAATACAACTCACAAGGAAAAATGCATTGTGTGATTTTTTCTTTATATGTATATTATTTATAACATATATATTATATATAAATATATATTATATATAAAATTACATATATATAAAATATATATTACATATGCAAATATATATTTTATATATTATATATATATATATATTTGCCTGCCTCATCATATCTCACCCCCTGAAAATAACCCCTTGGATCGAGGGAGGAGTTCTTGCAGGAGTACTTCTCAAAGTTGTCTCCAAATAAAATAAATAACTAGATGAACGGCCTATTCAAATGCCTGTATGGCAGAGGTTGCTAGGGTTGTCTGCTCAATCTACCACCTTCGTTGAGAGTGGCTCACAGGAGTAGGCTCTGACAGCCATGTTTCCATTGGTATGACTTGAACTTGCCTTTTGGTTATAACTGATTGGACCAAGAGTAAACAACTGATCCCAGTTTGGCCAGTGGGATTCTCCTCCGTGTCTGGAGTGAACTGAGAATGAAGCATACGGGTAGAGAAATGTGGAGCTGAAAGATGGAGAGAGTCCTGACAATTTTCTAGTTTAGAATCAGCCCCTTCTGAGGTCTGACTACCTTCCAACCTTTGGATTCTGGGAAACACTCCATATCGTTATAATGAATTCTCTCGCATTATGTTTAAAGCTAGCTTTGCTTGGTTTCTGTTATCTAAAATCAAAAATCCCTACATATGCACCTTGACTTTCATATTTATATTGTTTCTTTCAGGCTGTGAAATGTCTGTACATCATGTGCCGTGTATGATCCCATTGTAAAATATGGGCTACTGGGTCTACGGTAAATCCTTCATGGTGCAAAAGGTTGCTTATGCATAACAATGAGTTTGGACCTATCTTCAGGGTTTTCCACAAACCTGTGAGGAGGAAAGTCACAAAATTTGTTTGGTAACTGCCCTAAATCCTTCAGGTTAATTAGATTCCCACGTAGCAACAGAATTTGACTAGTCTAAATGTTAAGCTCCTGAGGCAGCTTTCGGACCTATTCTGAACCAGACTTGCCTGCCGAGTACCACAAGACTTTCTGGTACCACATCCCTCTGTGACAGAAAAGTTACTGAGCCACTTCAATCTCAGGCAAGATCATTTGAAGATAAAACTCATCATGATCTACAAGTCCTCAATTGATCTCATTTTCTTGCTTTCTAATCTTACCTTCTACTCTCTCTTCCTTTCTGCTGTCTTTCCTCCAGACACGTTTGCATCGTCAAACTTTATGGAACATGCCAACCAGTTCCCACTCCAAGCCTTGGCGTTTGCTCTTCCTCTGCAAAACTTGCTCTCCCACTTCATTCAGTGCGAGCTCAAATGTCACTTTATCACGAAAGCCTCTGCTGACTAACCTATCTGAACTAGCTTTCTCAGCCCCATCACTATTGTCCCTTAATTCTGTTTTATTTTCTTCTTTGAATTTTTTTATTATTTTGATTTCATATTTGTTTACTTTTCTTCTCCCTTGCTCCATCTATGTCCCAGGAAAGAAGAAAGGCCTTTGTCTGTGTTTATTCACTGCTCCGTCTCTTAGCACACAGTAGGACGTCAATAAGGATTTGTTATTGAATAAGTATAACAACAGGATGAGATTTAACTCAAAATACCTAATTATTAACTCAAATCTAATGAATGAATTAAGAGCTTATCTAAAATGTATGTAAATAAACTCAAACTCATGGGACTGATAAAATCGAAACACAAATCAGTAAGCAAGGAAACACTAGCAGCAGCTTCAGAATGGACACTCAAGCTCAGCTGGTATCGCCCTCAAGGCTACCTTGTTCTTTTTTACTTGTATTATATGTGTTCTTTGATATTAAACAACAATTGAGTATTGCAAGATACTGACTTTTCACAGAAATAATCACATGCAGTCATCACTGTTCAAATTGTTTCAACTTCAGTGGCAAGCGTGTTAGAAGCCAGTAGTTACTGTTCCCACTTCATTTGGACAGAGTGGTGAAGGGTCAGCCTCAGAACTGGGACCCTGCGTCCTCTCATGTGAGCCCAGTTCAGCACACATCCCTCAGGACCACAACCAAAGAGGGAGGGGCCCTCATGAGGATAGTGGTTTTCTGGGCTTGGTGCACAGTGAGACTCAGCGTGGTGACTATAGCTTCACTGACTTTGACCACTACAGAAAGAGGAGAAGTGGCAGCAAAAAAAAAGAGAACCATATGGAAGTGACCACACGTGGGGGGGCTTTGGTCACACCTATGCAGAGAGTGGGTGTCAGTGTTGACCACTGTGGGAAGGATAGGTTTCGAGCACTCAGGAATCCAGCTGGGAACGGAAAGGACACAGGAGGGGTGGAGCTCCAGGGATTGTAGCACAGTAAGGACTTGCACTTACTGTCTTTTCGCATTGCCAATATGATTGACATTGTCACTGTCACTATAATGAATATGCCTCAGAACTTGCATATGAACCCTCTGAAAGAAGCATTGTGATGCAGGAGAAAATCAACACACTTTTAGAGTTGAACACAACAGTGGGATCTAGCGTAAGTCCTTTAGCATCTGTGAACCTTTTTGGCCTGTTTTGTAAACAGAGGAAAACAATGTAATACTGTGAGGCTGTCAGTAGGATTAATGATGCCATATGTACAATGCTTAGCACAGTGCCAGGCATGCCATAGATGCTCAGTGATTGATGCTATTGTTATTATTCTGAGGGTCTGGAATAGTTACCAAACATTCTAACAAACAAGTTTGGAAAGCAGGAGCCATAAATTTAGTATACCACCATAAAGAAAAGAAAAGTACAAAAAATATTCACTGGGTTCAAAATATACTCAAGAAGTTTAGTCACACTTCAAATAAATGAGAATTATGTCACCTATTTGGGCTTTATAACATTCTTAGGAAACCTTTTAGGTTATTCTTTAATTAATGTAGGAATTTGTACATGAAAATATTTTACATTAGTGAAATTCATTATGTTTCATAAATTTCAATTTGACGTAGATTTATTTCACAGAAGAAAGTACTTACCAGAGTTCATTTTTTCCTATAAAGCTCAACATGCTGACAATCGAGAGGCAGAATTAAAGTTGAAAAATCCTCCTTTTTTCTTGAGATCGCTTAATAATCGCATCCAACAGTATTGTGCTCATAATACAACACTATGACCTGAGGTTTGCATTAGGGTAAAACAACAACAACAAAAAAACACCCTACCAAACTTTTAAACACCAATAGAACAGATCCTATATAATCCTTGCATTAGTTCCATGGGTACATAGTTGTCCCCACCTTGGGATCTGTTCCAAGAATCTGCTCAACTGATTGAGAGTTACGACTCCAATGATCTCTGCTCTGGGCCCTACCTCTTACTCACACATATTTTTCCGATAGGAAGCTCGAGCGTCAATGAGGATAAGCAGTGAGGCTAGACACCTTCTCCCAGCTCACTTGACTCATGAAGAGCAGGGTAAGAGTTCATGCTGAAGCTTGTGACTTTTTTACTCTACATCTGGGGTCTTAGTGAGCTCAGCAATTGTTAATACAACAGGACCATGGAGGGCTGTGTTATTTCCAAAGAATTTGTTTTAGGTTTTCCATTTTGCCAGGCATTTCTGCTCTAGTTCTAAAGAAAACAACTATAGGTCCCTCCAACTGAAATGTAGCTGATTTGTCAAGTCAGATGTTCGGAGAGGCTTGGGAGATAAGATATAGGGATCAGGTCTATCTTATATTTTTGACCAAATTCAACCAAATTAAATACAAAATAATATGTGTGTTATGTGTCTATCGTCTCTTCCTGAAGATAGGGTCTCTAGCAAGTTCTGGACCTCTAAAAAGCTTAAAAGCCCTGACCCAACTTTAGTTATTTTCACTAGTGACTACTTTTTTGGGTCTAAGAGTACACTTTTATTATGTTTTCTTTCCTTCCTTTTTTTTTTAACCACGCAGGAGTTATAAAAATTCAGCAATGACTCTTTGAACCAAATACTATTACTAAAATCTTGATTTAAGGGAGCCTCTTTACTAAATTATAAATGAACAGAGAATGATGGAGGCAATATTACTAGGCTAAGAGTTTGAGGTGAGGGTGACAGAAATCAATGAAATTCAGTAAATACCGGTTGGGTGTTGGCTTCTTCACAGCTTATTTTAAACTGACATGGACAGAAATCTCCTTCCTTCCTGCCCTTCACTCACAAGAATAAATCAACATAGAAATGAAATAGAAATGATATTAATATGAATTAGATTTTATCAATAGGATAGTAGGTTTCACCAATTTGACAATGAAACTTAAAAAAAAAAAAAAAAAAAAAAAAAAAAAAAAAAACTTTCCCTTGAGTTCTGTATTATTGTGAACTGTTTTTCCCAGACTAACATTGGGAAATAGCTATCTGCCCTGTAGTCTCTGTGAGCAGCCAGAGAGGACACAGGAAGAGATCAATGATTTTCAGCTATATTTGGAGCCCCCATATTTTTGTTACTTGTTCAAAGGTCTCCAGCACGGAAGTCTCCAATAAATTATCTAAAGGGTCCAATATGTTGTTGAATGACATTGTTTAATGAGTTCATCAAAATTTTGTTTATTTAAATTGTACTAGTTGATGAGAGCATAAATACCATTAACTTGTAGAATCTTATCTGGTGGAGAAGATAATCTAAAAGGTTATGGTTTACTGCCTTGTTTGGCAGTTTTGTATCTAACCATCTTATTCTAACACTTCTCTACTAAATTGCCTATAAATACCCAGCTCCTCAAATGCTTCTGAAATGAGCTGTCTTCTGTTTCAGGATACCTTATTAATTAATGCATTGAATAAAACCTTGGACAAGGGTTCATTTTAGGTTTGCATGAGTGTCATATTTTTAACTTTTTGTAAATTATACCATAACACCCCTGGATATCAGTACTTTGAGACCATTGAATTTCGAGTCGACACTAATGATGCCTGGTGAGCATGCAACCCAAACCACGAGACTTGGTTTTTGTGGTTACATGGTATGGTTGCCTCATTAGTATTGGCAAGAAGTATAAATTCAAGAGGAAAATAATTACATTCAATAGAAAAAACATATAACCACAATCTTAGAAATAACTTGAAAATCATTTAATTGACCTCCTGCATTAACATAACAAATAAATGAGGCTCAGTGGGGCTAAGTAATAGACAGCAAAGCCAGAATAAGAATTTAGGATGTTAGTGTTCTTTCTTCCTCCGCACACTCGCCCACCTCAAATGCCATATTTCTTCCCAGTCCATTGCCAAGGTCACATTTTCTGCTTTGATCTTATGTCATAAACCATTATTTTCAGGAAAGACCCTGGAGAACAAAGCTCATCTTCAAATACGAGAAAAGGAAGAATTGACAGGAGATTCTTCTATAATGGAAATGCTTACAGATGTTTAAACATCAGGAATCCATGTGACCCAGAATGAGAAGTGTTCTCTAAAAGATGCTAATCAAGCAGTAATTTTTAGGTTTTACTTTTTGTTATTATGATTAGTACTCTAAGTATGCTCCTGGTGATTTTGGGAAGAAACAAGTGACTCATAAATTACTCTGTGTATATGTGTTTTAGACGACTGAGTTCAGGTGTCTTAATTATTTTAGTAATTGGAAATATTAACAGTTGTGGCTTAAGAGTGTAGTAGAGAGAGAGGGTTTGCTCGGAGAATTTTGAAAGTAACACTGTCCTCAGACAAGAAGGAACATTTCTAAAGTTTTACCCAAGGCTATGTGGTTTAAAAATTTAAATAGAGATCGAAGAATTGTATTCGCATGTCTGAAATAAAAGCCCAGAGAATGGGGTGGGGGATGTTTCTTATAAACCTGGGCACTATTATTGCCCTCAATCTGCATTCTTGGCTGGCTCCCTGTTTATTTCCTCCCTGCTTTTGTGATGTGCCAGGTCACTATACTTATGCCACAAACCTGATCCAAACCTCTTGTGGCTGTGCCTAGGAGCACCGTGCAGGCAGAGGAGCCAGTTTGGAGTAGAGATAGAGCGTGGCTTCAGGTGCTGGTGCTAGCCCCAGTGAGAGGTTAGGAGTGAACAGAGTTCTGTAGAAACCACATCCTCCTACAGGCATCCTGCTGTCATAGGTTTGGCCTTCTTCTTGGGACTGCTCTGCATGGGTGAAACAATCTCATTCACAAAACAGAGTGACAGACTAAAACTGAATATAGAGCTTTTGAAAACACAGTGTTTTAACAGAAGATATTCTGAAACATGCATATCTCGGCCTTTTTGCCTGGCGTGTTTACTCACATTCAGTATCCTTTGGATTATAAACCTCATGAAGGCAGAGACAGGTTTAGCCTGCTAATCATTGTATTTTTCAGAGCCTCACAGTGATTATTAAGTATTTGACAAGAGAGTAAATTGACAGGAATAATTAGATCTGAATTAGAAAAGGAAAAGCTCCCATTAAAAAGTACTGTGCAAGCTGGTCCCCTGTCTTCTTCAGATGCACTCTAACTTATCCATATTATGTCTTTCCTTCTCAGCCTCAGTAAATCCACTTCTGGGAAAAGGGGCTCACAAAGTCTTAACAGTTGAGTAGCATAACAGGGGACACGCCTGTCTGTTACAAGCCATAGAATGTCAATGTCAGTGAGCAGGGATCTGGAGGTATACTGGAGTTCGGAAGTCCTTCCCAAGTTCCCTGGAATTAAAGCTATAGTCAGGCCAATACTCGAAAGAAATATGAATAAGGGTAGAACCTTAACCAAAGGTAAGTGTTGAGCTCAATACTCCCCGAACAAACTCTCAGAGAGTTTCTTCATAAAAGCTCAAAGAAAAATGATGTCACATTAGATTTCATGGTTAAGGTAAGCCTGGAAGACCTAGTTATGCTAAGATGTGATCTTCTCTCCAGAGAGCAAGGACCGTAGTAGAGAGAAAGGACAAAACTAAGAAGAGGGTCAAACACTGTTACTCTCACTACCCTTTATCCAAAGCTGAAAATTACACGAAATTTACCCTCTGATAGGGACACAGGAAGAACACAGCTTAATAGCATTATGGGTCAACAGAGAAAAGCTTCCTTGTTTTTGTTGTTGTTGTTGCTGTTATTGTTATTATTTTAGTATGGCATGCTATTAGTAAGGTTATTTTTATTTATTTGAAACTCTATTTTCTTGAAGAAGCAGAGACTATAAGGAGTGCACAAAGATTTAGAGAATAGGAAACATAGCTCCTAATCAACTTTATGAACAAGGCTGAGCCCCTATATTTAGGTGAAGAAAAAGTTGGCACTTGATCTAACATTTGTATTACCTGTTAGTGCTTTTGCACCACTGTTCTACCGTAGAAATACACTCAAATGGATCTACTGATAAACCCCTGATGGAGAACAAAGTTAAACTGGCTATACATGCACAGAAAAATTATGTATTTTATTGTTAATGTTCTTGGAAGTAGGCATTTCAACAAGAACATTTAAATGATGTACTTTACAGTTGTGTCTATGTTGCAAAATGAAGTAGAGTATATAAGTTATATCTTATACATTCACCTCATGTAACCACATCCCATGTCAACTATAGTTGTCCTTTAACTCATCAAAATGTTTCTCTCAAATCTCTACCTGAATTTTAGACAGGTACCATTCCAACTTGTGACATTCTCTAGGAATATGAGAAGACTAAATTTTGAGTCATGTCTAATAATTTTCCCTAGTATTTCACTGTTATTTATTAACTATGTATTTAAGTAAAGATTATTATCATATAACAAAACACTACTATCTTAAAATTATTCTCTTAACTCAAACCAATATTGTTAAGGCTGAGTTTCATTGGGATAAATATTTGAAAGAACTTTTTTCTTTAAGACACAGCCATTGCTAAAAATAATTTTATTCAAATTCTTCAGAAATTATGACAAAGGTGGTGAAAAAAACGTAATTTTTATGACTATATCTGGCATATTAAGTCATTTAGATACCATATACTTAAGAGCTGTCTAAAAATTTTATAATAGAAATGCATTACCTTTCTATTTAATCATTAAATAACATTTATTTGAAACAGCAGTTTAAATGTGCATTCTTTTCACATCTGTATTGGAATTTCCTTTCAAGACATGATTACAAGTTTTGATTCTACCTCACCAGAGTTTTTCGAGCGCCTGTGCATACACAAAGATGCCGAGCCAAGTCAAGTCTGACCGCTGCAGCAGTTTGCCACTCTCAATCGACGCCTGAACTGTCTGTGGGTGTTAAGGAATGTTAAGAAATAGTGGAATAAATTATTGAAGACATTCTTTCTGCGTGAAATATTTGGAAGACGTCATAACAGCTTACAAAATGTCATAGGACAGCGTTAATGTACCTTCTCATCTCCGATGGCACGTTCCCAACCTTTCGTGTAGCTGATAAAGCCCAAGCCACCTTTTGTCAGATCCTTTGCATTTGTTTTGTTTGAGATGGTACAAAATATGCTGAAACAAATCATGATCAGTTATTATGTGTAGGGTAATTCTACCTATTTGACGAGAACTGCTTCTGAAAAGCTTCTATGGAGCTTCAGCTCATCTGCCATTGGAAAGATTGCATTGATTTAATGATGCCTCTAGAGGGCACTCTGCACTCAGTTCAGGTCGAAAATAGTTTCTGAGGTTGCTTGCACTTCTCCCCAAGGTTTTCATTTTGAATTTTGAATTCAGGAGAGGGGACATGAGTATAGAGAATGTGTGGTGTACATGTCAGTAATAATTATAGCTCATTTCCTTTGTCTCATTTATGTTAAAACTTTTGATAAAAATTATTTCTTTTATTTTCCTTTTAAAAAATATGTAATGCTTCACAAATTTGCATTGCATCCTTGCATGTAGGTTGTGCTAATCGCCTCTGTATTCTTCCAATTTTAGTATATGTGCTGCTGAAGTGAGCACAATTATTTCTTCCTTAATAAAGTTGGTTTTTAAGTTGCAATTATTGTTGGACATTTATACAATAGACTTATATCCAATAACTTTCCTTCTATATGCTCTGTAGAAGCTTTTCAGAAACAGTTCTCATTTTATAGACATAGAATGACCCTATATATAATAACAACCGATCATGATTTGATTCAGAATATTTCCTATCATCTCTAACAAAACTAATGCAAGGGCTCTGACCAAAAGTGACTTCTACTTTATCAGCTATACAAAAGGATTGGGACATGCTATCAGAGATGAGAAGAGACAGTACGTTGTCATATGTAAGCTGATTTTTATAAAAAATTGCAAAAATTCATATTCATTCTCTTCTTTTGTGATCTTCATATGGATGTGAAATTGATGAGCCTGGAATTTGTTTTTGTGCCAGAAATTAGGAAGAATTCAAAGAATTGATCAAATATGGCATACTTTCAACATCAAAATATGTAATTATAAGAATATATTATAACTCATCAAATAAAGTAGGAATTATTAACCTATACTGACGCAAATGTTAAAATAAACATAAATGGGGATAAGAAAAGGCTTTTCTTTACATGAGAATGCCTACTGATAAGTGTAGAGAACGTTATCCCATTAGAAAATCATTATTTGACAACCATCATAGTAATAATCTCAGTAAGAAGTATCAATAGATGCTAAAACTGGTGGCTGAAAATTTGATAAGAAATGGGATCGTTACATAATTTCATACTCCCACCACCAAGTATATAGTGAATACTAGGGGAAATATAAAAGAATAACGTTACATTGAGGAATCTTGGCAGGTACCACTTTAATCAAATGATCAAGGTTAAAATCACCTGTAATGAGATAAAGCCAAACTATGATCATATGTTAAGATGCATTTAAAAAGTTCCACATCTGTGATATGCTTGCCGAAATTATGAAATCTGAATCTAATTACAAAGAAACATTAGCCAAAAGAATATTGAGAGACATTCTAGAGAAGATCAAGCCTAGAATCTTTTAGAGTGTCAGGTCATGAAAGTTAAGCCAAGACTGAGAAACTGACCTAGATTGTAAGAGACTAAAATTTATGAAAACTAAATGTAATGTAAGATCCTGGATTGAAGCCTTTTTTATGCAAAGGATAGTAATAGGATAATTGGCAAAACCTGAATGGGGTTTGAGGATTAGATGTAGTACTCTATCAATGTTCATTTTCTGATTTTGATGGTTATCTTGTGGTATGTCCTTGTTGATAGGACATGCAGACTAAATCATCCAGTGGGTACCTTTTTAAATTTTTTTCTTTCTCACAGAACAGACTTTAAACTTCCAGTGGTAACTTATTTCCAAACGGCTGAGGAAAAAAAATATTTTTGTGCACTTTGTAAAACTTTTTGGTAAGTTTAAAATTATTTTATAAGTGCAAAAAAGCAATTAAAATATTAAACCTACAAAATAAGATCTGATTTGATACTTAAAATTATCTTTTGCTCAATGTAGAAATTATTTTATAAAAATGAAATTAGCATTTCATTATGTAGCAGGAACTAAGATGCAGACCAATAAATCTTTCTTGGGGTTTACAAAATTAGTGCTAACCAAAGCAACTAAGATGATTTAGTTTTTGTTTTGTTTTTCTAAAAGGATGTGGAGGAAGAGCATTTGTGTGCATCATATTACTGTGATGGCATGTTCTAGCCCAAGGATTCTAGAAAATGAAATGAAATACTCCCACTATAATATTCAAAATTCAAATAGTAAAAAACATGAAACAAACAAAACCCCTAAACCTTCAGTGTCTTCATCTTTGCTCTCTTTAATGGCTGGCATTTCACCTCCCTGTGGACTTCTCATAATAAACAAATAGGCTCAGTCAGAATCCTCAGATTATAGAAGCCTGCCTTTGGAAATGTGAGTCAGTGCTAACATCCATTAACAACAGAAAAAAAAAGTGCGCACACACACACTTCTTCTCAGCAGGGTGCAGTGGCTCACACCTGCAATACTAGAACTCTGGGAGGCCAAGGTAGGTGGATCACTTGAGATCAGAAGTTTGAGACCAGCCTGGTCAAAATGGCAAAACTCTATCTCTACTAAAATTACAAAAATTAGTCTGGCATGGTGGCGGGTGGCTGTAATCCCAGCTACTCAGGAGGCTGAGGCAGGAGAATTGCTTGAACCCCGGAAGCAGAGGTTGCAGTGAGCCAAGATCGTGCCACTTCATTGCAGCCAGGGCGAAAAGCAAAAAAAAAAGAGTTCTCAATTAAGTCAATAGATATTTTTTAAAAACCTCTTTGTGTAACCCCCATACACCTTAAAAATCAACTGTCTGTATGCTCATAATTTTAGATGAGATTATAGAAGGAAGAAATGTGCATATAAGGGAATTTTTTAAATTATTCTTTAAACAACAGTGGTATGAGCCTTGACATCAGACAGCATCACATGGATTAAAATGGAATTATATCACAGCATTACCTTTGGCTAGAAAAGTTATAAAACCCAAGTATTACAGACCTTGTTTATTTATTTCTGAGTATAGAGAGTGGACCATTTTTTCACAGGTGAAATACCAAAAACATTGGGTTCTTTGTTTATTATACCATGTCAAACAATCAAATTCAGATGAGAATTAACAAGGGTCATGACAATGTGAGAGACCAGGAAATTAAAAGTTATTTGGAATAAAATTGTTTGTTATTCTTCATAATCCTCTTTATACGATTGACATAAAAGCAAATCTAGTATTTGTAGTAATGCAGCTATACAAAGGCTCGAAGATAAATTCCTAAAACTGGGTAAGTTAGATTACTTGACAGCAACAGCAAGTCTCACTATAGCTGACATTTCAGAAACAAACTGACTAAGGCTGATAGCACTCAGCAGTAAGAACAGGGACCAGCAGGGAGTGAAGTGAACTGGTTTTGTGAGTGATGATAGGATGAATGGGAAACAGTGGCATTCTGCTAAAGAAACGACATTTACCCTCACGTTGCTGATGCTTGTAGAAATACATACAAACAAACAGACCTCCTGCCCAGACTAGTCACAGTGATGGCAGGATTCATGGAGCCAGGCCCTGCATTAAACACCATTCGCTTGATTTTTTTCGGACTGCAGAAGGCCCTCTTCAGGTGGAAACTGTCTCCCTATTCTTAGAGTTGAGGGAACTGAGACCCACAGAGACTAAGCAATTTGCTCAAGGTGAGCTCTTAATCAATTACTGCGTTTACTCAGGAACAAAGGATCCATTTTCTGTACTCAGAAATAAATTGACAAGATCCACAATACTTTCTTTTTATAGGTTTTGTGTCTAAAACTAATACTGTGATAAAAATCCATTTTAAACCTGTGTTTGTAAATTGCTAAAGGTAAAGAATTAAGACAGATCAACTAGTGATAATGGTAGAGGTAGCTCTTTTTAATAAGTTTTTTCCTCTAACAAAATACAGGGTTTTTTTTAAATTAAGAAAATAAATGGATGAATATAATATTTGGTTCTAAAGAGCTAAAATTCTGGAATTGCTATAGGAAGTAATTGTGTGTGGTTGACTATGTAATAGAAATCATAACAATTAAATGTGAAATTCCAGCGAGATTTGGAAAACCAACGAATTTGTCACATTTTTTTAATGGAATTATAAATTACCTGAGATATAAAGTATATACAGCTTTGAAGATGAAAAAATTAACAATTGCTTAGTAATATACATTAATACCAAAGATAACTATAAATATTTAGCAAAGGCTCAACAAATGCTGAACAAATAAATAAATAGGAAAAACAAGTACTTTAATCTTTTGTATAAAGATTTTTATAATAATTGTTATAATACAATTTCAGTGTAGAAAATTTAAAACAAAATTATGATAGATTTGCTCCTATTTTCTTTCCGTTTATATATGAATTTTTAAAATTGAGATTAGAGATACATAGAGTTTTATATTTTATTTTTTCTGATTAGTATTTCATCAGTCATTAAAAACCATAAGAAATAAAATTCTCCTTCTTTTACTCAAAGAACCATGGGTAGAATAAGAATTCAGTTTAAAGCATTCAAGAACAAGCACGAATAGACTTGACTCAAAGTCTTAATGAACTTAAAAAAATACAATGTGTTAAATACATCAAAAATGGGGAAAAATCAAATAGAAAGCAGTGGGCTATTTATCAATGCAATATAAAAGTTGTACTCATAAATAACAAGTAGATGGCTGCTAAGAGTTAAGAAATTGTTGTTTAGCTTTACTGTTAAAGACTTTGGATGTTCTTACATGAATGCTCTCTTTAAGAACACCTAAGTCCTGCCGGGCACAGCGGCTCATGCCTATAATCCCAGCGTTTTGGGAAGCCGAGGCGAGTGGATCATGTGATGTCAGGAGTTCGAGACCAGCCTGGCCAACATGGTGAAACACCTTCTCTGCCAAAAATACAAAAATTAGCTGGGCGTGGTGGCGGGCGCCTGTAATCCCAGCTACTTGGGAGGCTGAGGCAGGGGAATCGCTTGAGCCTGGTGGCGGAGTCAGGAGCAGAGATTTCAGTGAGCTGAGATCGGGTCACTGCACTCCAGCCTGGGTGACAGAGTGAGACTCTGTCTCAAAAACAAAAAACAAAAACAAAAACAAAACACAATAAACACCTAAGCTAAGTTCAAGCTAAAATACACATAGGAAGTATTTAAATTTTTTAAATAAAAATGAAGAATCAAAGAGAGTAATGAGAAAGAGATCATCTTTAACATGTAAATCTATTCCAAACCTAGCTGGAAAACTAAACATAAACAAAAAACTGGGAATTACCCAAGAATTCTGAAGAAATTTGGGGGCAAATTTAGAAATCCTCCTCAAAATACATTAGCCACCATGAAAGAGAAATGAAGATTGTTGGTATTATTCTTATTAATAAGGAGAACCATATAAGAAAGTCGAAGTCCTTATCAGTGAGTAGTGGAAAGTCATGGTGTAAGTTCACTACTATTCAAGTGTTTTGCGCTATGGAAAGAAAAGTTTCTGTAATGACAAATCTTGCTTGACTGAATAAATACACATGTGAAAGATTCACTAATATTACAGGCAAAGGCAATTTTAAACATTGAGTAACTATGAAAATGTTCGTCATGTTTTTAAAAATACATCCTAGAAAAGAACTAGAGGATGCGGATAATAGACATGTTTCTGGGTGAGTATAAATATTTGTTCTTTCTTAAGGACCTTGACTAGGAGAAGTTTCATTCTTGTTTTTTTTGTTTTGTTTTGTTTTGTTTTTTAGAAATTACTTGTAAGAGAAAGTAAGCAATGACATTTTTAGGACTTTTCAAACCAAAATGCTAAAGCAAAAGGAATAAGCTACAGAGAAAATGCACAAATTTATAGGAATAGGCTGAAAAGTAGAGCATGACCTTCATTGTAAAGAATTGCATTTAGAGAAGAAAATAACCCAAAACATATGGATTTGATATATATAGACTAAACTTTCTGTTGCAAAGAGGTTTACAAGGCATTTAGATTGTTTGCTTATGAAATCATTCTCACAGAGCCTACAGTGCAAAATTTCTCAATGACTAGATTTTATCATTCATTTGGCAAATAACACTTGAGCACCTATTATGGGCCAGATGCATTTCTTGGTGGTTAGCATATTATGTCAATGAACAAAACAGAAAACAAATCCTTGTTTTCATGGAGCTTATATTTCAAGGTTTCTGTTAAAAACACCAAAAATTGTAGCATTATTTTGCCTCTGAACAAACTTATAGTGAATTTACCCTCAAGTTCCCTAATAAACATGACTTGAAAGATCTAGTGAAGATGATCAAGAAGATGGGTTGCCTCAAGGTAAAATTTTTAAAAGTTGGTTTATGTGTCTGGAAAATATAAGTTCAAAGAGAGTGTTAACAAAAATTATGGAATACGTTATGAGAACAAGCTGTTCTTTCAAAGTAATGATGGCCTGAGCTGTCGTAAAATACACATATAGCTCTGAGGTATTTAAAATTTTTAAATAAAAATGAAGAATTAGAGAGGGTAATGAGAAAGAGACTGCCTTTAACATGTAAACCTTTAAAAGAGATCTTTGAAAAGGGTATAGATCCTCTTCGATGGCCAGAGATACAAAGTTGTAAACAATTAAGAGGAAGTTTAGTGAAATCCTAAAACCAAACAAACAAACAAAAGGACTAGAGAAAACTCAGATGTGACATGGCAGGTCCAGTTGAAAGCATTGAGCAAGGAGAGAGAGCGGATAGATAATTCGAAACAAAAAATAAAGCAAAACAAAAAACAAAACCAGAGCATTTAGGGAAACAGGGACACACTCACAGAAATGGTGGCAATACAACTTCAGGGAACCAGGAAGGGATGGATGCTAGAGCCGGGAAACTGTTAGTAAAATACCGGTAATATCTACAGCACACTAAGCTTCAAGATATACCTATACAACTAGTTGTTACTTAGACAGCAGTTTTCACTTAAAAGAAGTTGGACATGAGGTCTTTAAGAAAATAATCTTACTACATTTCTAGCCCAGAAATACCTCTTTCTGGCAGAGGTAGATGGGCAGGAAAAACAAGGACTTCAAAAGCCCTGGTTATGAGAAGGGATCAATGAATGGGAGGAGGAAGTGACGCCTGGGAACCGTTGATTAAAGATTTCAACCCATGACAAGCTGAGAGATCTGAGATTAAGCTTATCACCGAATTGATCTTTATCTCCAAATTCCTCTGTTCTTCACTAGAATTAAGAATAGTGTGCTCAGCAAGCTTCAACAGCCTGAGAAGAATGGCCTGGAGAAGAGAAAGCTGATCATGTAAACACAAATTCACAATGCCCAGAAGAAAGACATTCTTTTGATACCCTCAGATAAGAAAGGAAACCAAGGAAGCCTAATCTTTTCAAGTGACATCAGAGTAGGTAACTTGTCAGGTTAGGTACCTGAGGATGGTTGTGTAGGTTGTTGTGTAAGAGCACCTGGCTTAGGAGTGAAGGCTGGGACACAGCCCATTCTCTACTTGCCCAGGCAAGAGACCTCGTGCGGGGCTGCATATGCCCAGAAAAAAAGAGTGCTTTTTCTTAGTTACACAAAGGCACTACACAAGCTAGCATTGTCTTGGGAACTGTGTCCCCTCAAAAACCATGGTCAGAGGCAGAGCTCTTACCTGTCAATACTGTGATGGCATTTGGCATTTCTTTTTTTTATATGTTGCAACACTGTGACCACTTTCACTGGGTTCCTTTACTGACCCCAAATGGGCACAGACATGCTAAAGGAGCTTCCTCTTGCCTTGGTTCTCACCCAAATAGGTAACATCAGCCACACCTGAGAATGCTGAACAATGGGTTCACCGAGACAACTGCAGAAGAGTTTCCACAGAGATGCTACAAAATTATAAATTCCCTTTTGCATAATCCACTAAGAAGAGGAATATTTACAGTCCAAGATTTCTCAAAAACTTTATAGTAGGGCCCTCCGTAGACTTTATTTAGACACAATGTCTCAAAACTGTACCTAGTCAGAACTTGTCAGGCTGAGGGGGTTTTCCACACTTCTCAGCAACGTTTTTGAACTTTACGCAGAGCTTTGACAGTTGGCAGCTGTGGGGTCCCTGGCAGTCTCTGGATTCACAGAGACTCCGGAGCACACATGCCCTGACCAGTGGGCTCCCATGGTGCTTTTAGTAACCACTAACAAACTACTGTCTTTTCCTATGATAGAACCATCTAGTTCAAAGAGAACTGTGGCAAACACTTACTGCCAAAGCTATTGGTTTAATGATCCCGGAGTTACTGCCAGTAATCAGGCACCTTGGCTATCTTTTTTCCAACAGATTCTTTGTTGTTGTTTATTTTTGTTTTAATTTCCTCAGAGAGCTTTTTGTTCCTTTTTATCCAGCAGATATCTGGAACCCCAGCTCAGCTGGCCATTTCAAGTCCTCTGTTCAGGCTCTGTTAAGAGAACAAACAAAACTGTACTGGAAAATCACTTATCATGGGCAGAAATAAACCCAGAGGGAAGTGTCACAAAGTGAAACTGGCTTTTTGGATCTGCTTGGTGAGAGTGAAAGTAAAGGTCACTTTTTGGTAAGATACTCTGAATATTAGCAAAAGTGGAACTGTGTGCTGGGGAGGAGAGTAGGAGTTGAAGGTCAAGGGGGAACTTTGGTGGCTGCAATAACCATGATTAATTTATGAATGGACTCTAAACTATGTAAATGGATGCTTCCGATGAGTCTGGATGAGTAGGGGGCAGGAAAGAAAGTTTTGAGGTGTGAGGAAAGTCCAGAAAACGTGCTAATCAAATGTTCCACGAAAGGGGGCAACTGGGTGGCCATACGGATGTTTTATTTAGTGCTTGGAAGGACCACAGAAGGACTTACTGCAGAAACCACGAGGGCACTCCATGCAAGATGGCGTGTAGTCAATGGCTGGCTTCTTACAGAGCAGTAGGCTCCAGGGTGGAACATCTGGTTACTAGGCATTGTTTTGTATCTCATGTGTTTAAAATTAGTTTTTAAGCATTATGTTGTATGTCTCAAAATCAAACAAAACTCCCAAAATAGAAGACAATAGGTTTTCTAAGAAGAAGACATAAATATGGTTCTACAGCATGAGCATCATGATTATTGCCTTAGGCAAATTTGGAGCTAGAATGTTTGTAAGAGTTTTCTAGCTAAGCCTAGCTAGCTTCACGCAATACATGTCTGCATGTTATTCTTCCAGGCTTGTGTCATGGTAGAAAGAGCCCTGGACCTGGAATCAGAAGAGTTGTATTCTAGATTAACCAACTAGCTATGATTTGGGCAATTATTTAGCTCATTCATTTGTATATTAATTAATACACACATTCATTTATTCAACAGTTATATACCAAGAATCTGCTATGTATTAGTACATGAGGATCTCATTTTCCTTATATGTAAATTAAAGAAACTGCCTAGATAAAGTCCAACATTGAAGTTATATAATTTATTTTAAATGTCACATTATTTTGAAGCATTGAGATAAAAATTTAGGTCAACTCACAAACAAATAGAAACATATCCCATGTTCATGGATGGGTAGAATCAATATTGTGAAAATGACCATTCTACCAAAAGCAATTTACAAATTCAATGCAATTCAAATCAAAATACCACTATCATTTTTCACAGAACTAGAAAAAAAATCCTAAAATTCATATGGAACCAAAAAAAAAGAGCTCACATAGCCAAAGCAAAGCTAAACAAAAAGAACTAATCTGGAGGCATCACAATACTCAATTCCAAACTACACTATAACGCCATAGTGACCTGACCAAAGCAGCATGGCACTGGTATAAAAATAGGCACACAGACCAATGGAACAGAATAGAGAACCCAGAAATAAGGCCAAATATTTAGAGCCAACTGATCTTTGACAGTGCAAACAAAAATATAAAGTGGGAAAAGGACTCCCTATTCAACAAATGGTGCTGGCATAATTGGTAAGCTACATATAGAAGAATGAAACTGGATCCTCATCTCTCACCTTATACAAAAATCAACTCAAGATGGATCAGAGACTTAAATATAAGACCCGAAACCATAAAAATTCTAGAAGATAACATTGGAAAAACCCTTCTAGACATTGGCTTAGGTAAAGACTTCATGACCAAGAACCCAAAACCAAATGCAACAAAAACAAGATAAATAGATGGGATTTAATTAAACTAAAAAGTTTCTGCACAGCAAAAGAAATAATCAGCCGAGTAAACAGACAACCCACAGAGCGGGAGAAAATCTTCACAATCTATGCATCAAACAAAGGATTAATATCCAGAATCTACCAGGAACTCAAAGAAATCAGCAAGAAAAAACAGTCCCATCAAAAAGTGGACTAAAGACATGAATAGATAATTCTCAAAAGAAGATATACAAATGACCAGCAAACGTGAAACAATGCTCAATATCACTAATTATAAGGAAATGCAAGTTAAAAACAAAATGCAAAACCAACTTACTACTGCAAGAATGGTCATAATAAAAAAATCAAGGAATAATAGATGTTGGCGTGGATGTGGTGAAAAGGGAACACTTTTACACTGCTGTTGGAATGTAAACTACTACAACCACTATGGAAAACAGTTGAATATTCCTTAAAGAATTAAAAGCAGTTCTACCATTTGATCCAGCAATCCTACTACTGGGTATCTACCCAGAGAAAAGGAAGTCATTATATGAAAAAGATACTAGTACACGCATGTTTATAGCAGCACAATTCACAATTGCAAAAATATGAACCCAGCCCAAATGCCTATCAATCAATGAGGGGATAAAGAAAATGTGGTATAGATAGATAGATAGATAGATAGATAGATAGATAGATAGATACCATGAAATACTATTCAGCCATAAAAACAAACAAAATAATGGCATTTGCAGCAGCCTGGCTAGAATTGGAGATCATTATTCTAAATGAAGTAACTCAAGAATGGAAAAACAAACATCATATGTTCTCACTCATAAGTGGGAGTTAAGCTATGAGGACTCAAATGCATAAGAATGATACTGCGGACTTTGGGGACTCAGGGGAAAGAATGGGACAGGGGTGAGGGATAAAAGACTATATATTGGGTACAGTGTACACTGCCCGGGTGATAGGGCACCAAAATCTCAGAATTCACCATTGAAGAATTACTCATATAACCAAACACCACCTGTTCCCCAAAAACCTATTAAAATAAAACATTCAAAACAATCTAGGTCATCTGATATAATACATAAACTTATTTATCAGGTTATTGGACCATGTATTTTCAAATAGTAGCCTGTTTTATTTTTTAATGGATATTTTACATTATAGAAATATATCCATTTTAAGAAGCAAACATTAGAGAACACAAAAAAGTTAATAATATTCTTATGCTTCCTTCAGTTCCACTCTACTCTGATAATTAGTATTAACATCACTCTTCCATATTTTTCTCTGTGTTTATACAAATATAAGTAGAGTATATATACAATATATGTGTGTCTGTATATTGTGTATACACTAATACACAAGATATTTTTGTTTCTTTTTAAAATATAAATATATATTATAAATTAAATATTTAATATTAAAGTATTGTATTATATATAACTCTGCTAATTATTTGGTTATTTTGCATTTATGCAAAACTCTCTGAATATTCCATCAGTTCATACATATTGCTCTAATTATTTTAAATAGACAAATAATATTTGAAAATTATGAATGGACCAAATTTACTTCGTGAAAGGAAAATAAATCTTAGGGCCCAAAATCACGAAGCTAAAGGGCAAAGTCAAGCTGGAAACTGCTTAGGGCAAACCTGCCTCCCATACTATTCAAAGTCACCCCTTTGTTCATGGAGATAAATGCATATCTGATTGCCTCATTTGGAGAGTCGAACCAGAAAGTCAAAAGAATGCAACCATTTGTCTCTTATCTACCTATGACCTGGAAGCTCCCTCCCTGCTTCAAGTTGTCCTGCCTTTTTCAGACCGAACCAATGTTTGTCTTACATATATTGATTGATGTCTCATATCTTCCTAAAATGTATACAATCAAACGGTGCCCTGACCACCTTGGGCATATGTCATCAGGACCTCCTAAGGCGTGCATCCTCAACCTTGGCAAAATAAACTTTTTCAGTTAACCGAGACCTGTCTCAGATTTTCAGGGTTCGCAACTTAATCATTTCTCTATGATGGAATAGCAAGTTGTCTCTAATTACGTTTTCCTCTTGATGTCACTACAATAAAGGCACTATAAAAATGCCTGTCTAGATATATTCTTACATACTAGTATTTTATTTATATAGAATAGATTTACCAATGTGAGATTGTTGGTTCCAAGGGTATGGACATTAAAACTTTTAGTAGTGCTTCTTGGTTATTTTCTAAATTGGTTACGATAATTTTCATTCCTGTCAGCTATGTGTAAGAATTCTTATTTTCCTGCAGCCGAAGTCAGTCCTAGGTGTTATTGGTATTTTTGCCAACCAAAAGAATTCCATTGTTCTAATTTATATTTTCCTAATTACCAGTGATATTGATCATATTTCAATATGTTCATTATTCATTTGCTTTTCTCTTCTATAATTGTTCGCTCTGGTTCTTGACTGGTTTTTCATTATGGGTGTCTTTTCCCTTTCCCGTTTGTAGAAGTGCTGTGTCTAGTTAGCATTTTAACAGGTAATAGGTGTCATAGAAGAAATAAAGAGCAATGTAAGTGGAATCAGGGTTATGAGGTGTTAGCTGGGGAGATGGGAATTACAATTTTAAATGGAGTGATCAAAGGTGGGACTTATTGAAAGGTGACAATTGAGCAAGGCGTGAAGGAGGTGTAGTATGGGCCACATGGCTTATTGGGGAAAGAGCATTCCCTGTAAAGGTAGACAGTGCAAAATCTCTATGGCTAGAGCTTGCTTGGTTTTTCCAACATACAACAAGAAGGAAAATAGGCTGGAGTGGGAGGAGTGAGAAGGGGAGTTGTAGCAGATTACACTGGAAAGGTAAAAGGGAGCCAGCTCGAGGAAGTTCGTGGGCATTGTAAAAACTTTGCATTTTACTCTGAGTGGATGGGGGTTTTCAGCAAAGGAGGGATATGATGTGACATAGTTTGGAAAGATCATTCTTGTTGGTGGCTTTAGAACAGCCTGTAGGGAAGCATGGATAAAGGTACTAAGACCATTTAATAAGTTCTTGAAATTATGCAGACTAGGGATACTTGTGGTTTGGACAGAATGGTAGTGAGGGATGTGGAGAGAAAAGGTGGTATTCTGGGCGTAATTTGAATTCAGCCAGTAGGAGGGAAAAAGGAAAGAGAGAAAAAGCTCAAGGGTGCTTCCAAGTTCTTTCAGATTAAGAAACCGGAAATAATAAAGTTGCCCTTTATTGAGATAGTGTACTAGTCTGTTCTCATGCTGCTATGAAGAAGTACCTGAGACTGGGTAATTTATAAAGGAAAGAGGTTTAATCGACTCACAATCCTGCATGACTGGAAATGCCTCAGGAAACTTACAATCATGGCAGAAGGCGAAGGGGAAGAAAGGCACCTTCTTCTCAGGGTGGCAGGAAGAAGTGCGGAGCAAAGGGCAAAGGCCCCTTGTAAAATCATCAGATCTCGTGAGAACTCACTCAAAATCATGAGAACAGCATGGGGGTAACTATCCCATGATTCAATTACCTCCCACTGGGTCCCTCCCACAACATCTGGGAATTATGGGAACTACAATTCAAGGTGAGATTTGGGTGGAGACATAGCCAAACAATATCAGACAGGGAAGACCAAGAGAAGAGCAAACTTAGACTAGTCTTAGGAGACCCTTACTTGGGATATCTTTTAGACTTCTCAAGTAGACATGTTCATTAGGTAGGTGAATATGCAAGTCTTAATCAAAATAAACTTTTTGCTAAACACTTTTCATGTGTTATATCATTTAATCCTCACCTTAACACAATTAGGAAGAAGCTATTATTCCCTGATCCTCAGGTAAGTTAAATATGATGATAATCAACTTGCTCCTTAAAAATAATCTCTAAATTATTCATTATTCTCATAGGAATTTTATCATAAATTTATTGTTCTGACTTTTAAAATATAAATGTATTTAAAGGTGTTAAGATATTACATTTGTGTGTGTATATATATATATATAGTGTGTGTGTGTGTGTGTGTGTGTGTCTTTTCTTTTTTGAGGTCTCCCTCTGTCACACAGGCTGGAGTGTAGTGGTGCAATCATGGCTCACTGCAGCCTCAGCCTTCCAGACTCAAGAGATTCTCCCACCTCAGCATCCTGAGTAACTGAGACCACAGGAGCTGGGACTACAGGTGTGTGTCACAATGCTCAGCTAATTTTTTCTTTTTTTTGTCTTTTAATAGAGATGGGGTTTCACCATGCTGCACAGGCTGGTCTCAAACTCCTGGACTCAAGGGATCCACCTGCCTCAGCCTCCCAAAGTGCTAGGATTACAGGTGTGAGCCACTAAGCCCAGCCATGTTTTATTTCTTGCACTAAGTTCCTGGGGGTACAGAGCTATCTAATTTTGAATTCATGGGAGTTGTACATGAATTGAAAGGTCAACTTTTCAATTTAAAATAGAAATAAGTTCAAATATTGATTCCAAAGGGCAAAGAGCTAAGGCAAAAAAATGGGATCAGGTAGAGGGAAATGTTTTCATTGGAAGAAAACAGTCATGGAAGATCATATTAGTGAAAATATAGTATGTGTGATCTGGGGTTCTTTGTTTTGTTTTGTTTTGTTTGCTGTTTATTTGTTGCTGTTTATTTGTTGCTGTTAACGACTGGAAATTGAAGAAGAAAGAAGAAGGAACCCTGAATATTCAGAGAATTGTTCAGAAGTACAGAAAAAAAGCCTCAAGATCAGTAAAAAACAATGATCAATGACGTATTTTACCTCAAAGCATAAAATAGACATTAAGCGTTGACAGTTGTAAAGCAGAAACTTCTAAATTTAAAAGAGCAACTAACAAGTCCCAGGAAAATCAAGAAAATTCCATTAAGTTTAAATCTATTAAAGTTTCGTAGAAACCAGGATATGTCAATGAATGATTTATAATAGCTGTATGTTAATGGATTAGGCAATAAAGTCTATGTAGATGCTATATATCTTTAAATCTTACTCTCTGTATTATTTCATAATTTCAGTGATGTTTAGATGCTTTACTTAACTACTTTAACATTGACTTAAGGTATTAGTTAATAAAAACAACCAGCCTGCAGATTTGGGCATGGCAACCACACAGAGGCGGGCAATTTAGACAAGAAGACCAAAAATTTGAAACTGCCTTTACAAAAATTATAACTGAGAAATCTATGACAGTGAAAGAGATCTGACCTAACTGACTCCATCTTGCTTCTAACCTGCAAGCTGACCTTGTTCACTCCTGGATATAGGCCAAACTAACTTTGGGAAGAACTTAGTTTATAGTTTAACTTTGAAACAAAGATGATAACAACCTGATATGGTTTGGCTGTGTCCCCACCCAACTCTTACCTTGAATTGTACTCCCATAATTCCCATGTCTTATGGTAGCGTCCCAGTAGGACATAGTTTGAATGATGGGGGTGGTTTCCCCCATACTGTTCTTGTGGTAGTAAATAAGTGTCATGAAATCTGATGGTTTTATCAGGGATTTCCGCTTTTGCATCTTCCTCATTTTCTCTTGCCGCTGCCATGTAATAAGTGCCTTTTACCTCCCGCCATGATTCTGAGGCCTCTCCAGCCATGTGGAACTGTAAGTCCAATTAAACTTCTTTTTCTTCCCAGTCTCAGGTATGTCTTTATCAGCAGCATGAAAATGAACTAACATACAACCCTTTCCCAAAACAAACCCCCTTCTACCTGGGGACCAGAGTGCCTCTATAGGACTAATAAATTATCCACTAAATTAGAAATTATGGTTTAGGAGTCATGCAGCCAGAGACATCAAGATTTGAAACCTCCCCAGTTGCTCCTAGGGATAGCATCACCATTGTAAAACCCAAGAGGAGATATTTTACAGACCCTGAACTAAATGCGTCAGCTGGTGCCACCCAGATCAATAAACTGATTCATCTGGTCTTGTGGACCCCACCCAGGAACTGACTCAGCACAAGAGGGCAGCTTCAAATCCCTATGATTTCATCTCCAACCTAACCAATCAGCACTACCCACGTCCCAATCCCCTGCTCATCAGATTATCCTTAGCCCTGATCCCTGAATTTTCAGGGAGACTGATTTGAGTAAGGGTAAAACTGGTCTCTCATTCAGCTGGCTATGTGTGAAATAAATGCTTTCTTTATTACAATTCCTCTGTCTTGATAAATTGGCTTTGTCTAGGCAACAGGCAAGGAGAATCCATTGGGCTGTTACAAGTGGGTGTGGTATAATAAAAAATATACTCTTTGTCTCTGGTTCCTGGCACAGAGCTTCTGATATCCTTGGAATTTCTTAAGTGATAGGAATGACTGTGTCTTGTTATTTTAAATATACAGTCCTCTGGACCACACCTAAGTTTATGCTAATGAAGTCTGTCAGGGTGCCAGAAAGACCAAATTTGTGATTAGAAGGTGGGAACTTTCAGCCCCATTCCCCAATCTCCAGGAAGGGGAGGTAGCTGGACATTGGGATGTAAATACTCTTTAAAAAAAAAACTTAAGTCTACTGGGTTCTGTATGGATATAAATACTCTTGAGCAAAGAAATTTGGAAAGCTTCCTGGTTGGTAACACATTGATGTGCTGGGAGGATGGCAGGTTTGTTAAGGGCGAGGATGCTGTGTGACAGCATCTCCATGCTTCACCCTTTGGATTCTTTTCATCTGGCTGTTCCTGAGTTGTATCTTAATAATAAACTGGCAACATGTGTTTCCTGAGTTCTGTGAGTCCTTCTCATGAATTACCAAACCTGAGGATGGGGTTGTGGTAACCTCTGAATTTGTAGCATGTTGGTCAGAAGTATGGGTGGTCACTGGACTTGTAACTGGCCTCTGAAGTGCGGGCAGTCTTGTGGGACTGAGGCCTTAACCTGTGGGGTCTGTACTAACTTCTGGTAGTGTCAACATTGAATTGAATTATTGGACACATAGTTGGCATGGAGAGTTGGGGGAAAAAACTACGCATTTGTGGTCAGAAAAAAGAAGTCACACTGGGTATAATGGATGCTTAAATGAACTCAAGCAAGCAGCATTATTCCTAGAAGGAATAGTGAACCCAGGGGAAATAATTAGGCTCCAGATTAGCCTTGTAAACTCAGGCCAATAAAGTTATGACAAATACCACACATGTATGTACCTGTGAAGCTCCATTAAACAAATACAGAAGATTCAAGATCTTCTACTTTTTTATTCCAAATAGAAAGAGATAAATATCCATTATATTATTTTATTGATGTTTTATTGATCATTTTAGTTATGCAACTTTTATTCACTCACTCAACAAATATTTATTGAGGTTTACTACAGGCCAAGAACTATTCTAGGTACTTCTTATAGTATATTTCTTACTATAGAAAACTAGTTGGTGGCACATTTTTTTGGTAATGTATAGAGTTTTGCTGAATTTTACATGAGTGCTTCTAATAAAAGAGAAAATTGTTAAAATTTGAAGTATTTTTAAGGCTTTAGATTAAATGACTTACCTAAGAAGTGTGATTTGAACTCAGGGAGTCTGATTCAAGAAACCACACTATTAACCACTATGCTGATTTTAAATGGTGTCATTGAGATAGTGGATACTCCTCACTTCTAAATAAATAAGAACTTTTGCTATCAGCTTTGCTCAAAAGGGTAGGTGTGAGGTACCCTGAGCCCACAGATGAAAAGGTATTTCACCATCCTTTAATGAATTATAATTTATAATAAAGAAAGGAAAAATTACTATTACATAGAGATAAAATAAGTCCTTGTTCTCTGCAACATTTTTTAATAGCCTGAAATTGCACCAGGTTTAGTAATGATATCTTAAATAATAGAAGTATTGGTGGTCCCCTAAGGGAATATCTTCTAATATATTGCCTGGACTTCCAGATGCCTATTAGATATTAATAGCCACTTAAGCCCAATTTCTTCACACAGTCTCTGAAATCATTATAGATCAATAAGAAAAGCAAATAAAATCCTTATTAAGTACCTGTAGCACAAATAGGTGTCTTAGTCTTCTTGAGTTGCCATAAGGAAACAGCATAGACTGGGTGTAAACAGCAGGTATTTATTTCTCATAGTTCTGAAGGCTAGGAAGTTTGTGAACAGGTAGGTTTCATTCTAAGGCCTCTTTTCAAGGCTTGCAGTGTGCTCAAATGACGTCTTCTTTGTGCACATGTGGAGAGAGACAGCAAGCTCTCTGGTCTCTTTTTGTGAGGTCACCAATCCTATTGTACCAGAACCCCACTCTTATGACTTCACTTAACCTTAATTACTTCCTAAGGGCCCTATCTCCAAATGTAGTCACACTGGGGGTTAGGAGTTCATCATGTGAATTTAGGGGGACACAATTCAGCCCCACTGTTGTGTTCTGAAATAAAGTATGATGTAGCACAGCAAAAAATGAAACGAAAAAGAGAAATCATCAAATGGTTTGGATCTTAAAATAAATATTATTTTGCATTTTAGTACGCTGGTATTTTCTGTCATAATTGAAAACCCTGATCTGGTAATATAAAGAAAATAAAGGAATTTCTATGGTTAGAACAATGAAAATAACTAGGCTTGGAAAGCAGAAATGCCCTTGGCATAGAAATGTTTCCTAGATGTGAAACTGAAAAATGATTCTCTAGTTCATTTGGCTTGGAAAGAGAGGTGATGTGTGATTTAAATAATTATTATACAATTTAACTAACAGAGCAGAATATTTAGAATATGAAGTGACAGCTAGAGTCTTATGTCAATATAAATACTAACAAATGATATAAAATACTAAAAAGAGGAATAAAAAGGTATTTGAAACAAATCTTCAATATAACCTGCCTACTCTCTAAACTTATATTTGAATAGAGACATAAGTTGTATCCCAAGTGGAAGCCCATGAGAGATGAAAACCCAACTCACTGAGGGTATTACATTTAAATTTTCAATTTATGTGAAGGAATAAAAACAAAAAGATTCAAACCAAAGCCAAATTGAATTTTCCAAACTCTAGTCTCTTCATTTTTCCCATTATTTCTTCACTTAGTACATTTACACAAATTCCTGTCAGAGTAGCAGAGAGAGTTGTGAATTTGTTATTTCCAAATTGCCCTGAAAACTAGAATTTTGCTAACGCAATACCTTCTATTATATTAACTGGCTTTGAAACTGCTTCAAATTTAAGCCACAGAAATGGAATGTACTGCCATGGAGGGTCTGTATATTGAATTATCAACTCGGAGGAGATGGCTTCAGCACAAACTCTGAAGCCTTCTGCAAAAAGAGAGCCAAGTCCTTAGAGTTGCCACCCACAGAAAGGACAGACTTAAAATTCATTCAGCTGGCTGCAGGTTGTCTGTGGCCTGCCTGGGGCCTCGTACGGACCTCCAAGCAAGCTCCGTGCCACCACAGCTTTTATCAAAGACATTTCCACTGAGGTAAAAGCTGGGTGATTTCCTGTCTCTAGACACACAAATTTTATGCTGGTACCAGTACTTCCCAGAAAAATGCTAAGTTGATTCTTGGGAAAATTCTAATTTGGTATTCTTTTCAACAACATCTCCCAAACACTTTCTAGCATACAGTAATAGGCTTACAAGTGTTTTCTACATTGAATCCAAGAGTGTATGCAAGCATAAAGTATTAAAGGCAGACAGAACAAAAGGTATACTCTAAATATCTTCTTGGACCTTCTGTATAAGGTAGGCCTCAGAATATGGAAATCTGTGTTTATCCCATGGGCGTTGTTTGCATGGAAGAGGTTTTTCTGAAATGTGCTTTATGAGCCTGGCTCAAAGCACAAGTTGTCCCAAAGCTCCTTGTCTCAAATCTCTGTGAATGTGTCCATCCAATAAAATGTAATTTCATCTAATATACTACACATAAATAAATAAGATTGAGAGACTGCTTTCTTAATGTGGAAAGAGAAGAAACTTAGTCTATTGTCCAGAGACCCAATGGGACTTTGATGTTTATCAGTTTGAAGAGATGCAATTTCTGGAAAACTAACAAATTTGAACTGCAAATAAATAAATTAGTAAAATTTATGAAAAAAATTATGATTGGTCTGTGATGTTTTGTGTGTCATTAAAAAATACTTATTCATCAGTGTTGCTGCTTATTTAGTGAAAATAAAAATACTTTTATTTAGCTCTTCAAACTATAAGGCTCTCTTCTACCTAACAAAACAATATGAATGGACAGAAGATACATTTTCATTTTCAGGGATGTCTGTCTTTATGAAAAGGTGTGAGATAACCTTAACTTACAGTAGCTGCATAAATGGTTCTTTCTTCTGCCTTTCCAGAACAGTTTAATTTAGAGTCAGGTAAGAAGGGGGTTAAAAATAAAGAGGCCAAAAGAATTGTAGAAATGCCGATGATATTATAAAAGAGATCATTTTAGTTTTCGTTTACCACATACATAGTACAAGTAAAACATCTGCCTGTCACCCCATAAACATTCCTACACTTCTCTTCCTTTTATGAGACAAAAAAAAAAAAAAAAAAATAGAGCTTTAAGGGACTTTTAATAGCCAGCAGCTGTTTGGCTGCTCAGTGTTGCATCTGGAAGAGAGTATGCTACTCACATGGAGAAAAAAAGACAAAAGTATTGTTTAATTTTCTTAATGTCCACCAATGCTTTACATAAAGACATTTGAATGATTTGAATATGAAGAAAGACACAGAGCTCCTTAAGTGCATCTGAAATCCACTACATTGTTACCAGAAGGCATGAAAAATGGATGGCATTAGATCCTGTTTAATATTAGGTTCAATGACTGCAGTTGTGAATGAGTTTAATGCCAGGTAAAAGGGTTACTTCATGAGAACACAAATTCATCTCATTCTTCTGAGATGAGCTCTACTTCAGGCTAAAATGAATCATAGTAGTTTTTCTTGCAACGTTATAATTATAATTTTCTGAATGCATGATCCTTTTTTTTTAAAAAAAAGACATTCTTCTTACAATAATTGTTAGGACAGGAAAGCATCTGCTTTAGAAAAATTAAAATGAAGAACTGGTATTACAAGAGTACTTCGAAAAAAGGATGACCCCAGGATCACACATGTTGAGAGGGATTGCTTTTATAATAACAATATGTTTCAAAACTGTGTTAAAGGGAAATATAAAAACTATAAAACACCATGTTTACTTTGATAATCCCCCACACTGACAATCAAAATTATTTCTTCCACTCCTTTGAAAGGAAGCCTGGTGTCAACCATAATATCAATATGTAGGCCCTAAAGCACTTCATTGAGGAAGGAGTCAGTTCAGGAGTGACAGAGGGAAAGATGACTCAGGCGCTCACTATTCTCTTCCTGCCCTGTTTGCTCTCACCTCTCTTCTTTATTCTTCTTTCCCACTTCCCTCAGGCAAAGACATGGACCGTGGCCACTGCCTCACTGCCTCATCCCTTATCCTTCTTTCTGCACTTCCGGGTATATACACCCTAGAAGGCAAGTTGAAAAACATCTTCTGAACATTTTAGATTACTATCAAAGAACCTAACCCTCTCTATTCAAAATACAAAATTTTAATCACTTTAGAAAAAACGTTAGCTACTAAATTCTACATAATTTTCATCATCGGTAAATAGAACTAAACAGTAAAATGCATTGCTGGCTGTGGAGAGGAGGCAAGAGAATGGGACTCAGGAGCTCACACAAAGTCCTCAGAATTCTCCATGTGGAAGGAAATGGCTTGCGCATGTGGAGAGGTGGTGGGGTAAGGATAGCCCCTACCTCTTAGAAATAATAGGTTTCTCCCTTCCTTTCTTTATTCCTCCCTTCCTTTCTTCCTTTTCTACATGGTGAAATTTTGCCAAGCATATGCTTCTGCTACCAAAGGAGGATGGGTATCATCTTTCGTAGAAGTTGTTCAACATTACATCATATATTTTTTGTTTCTGTAATGCCTATAGCATCTTAGAGGTTGTCAATATAATAACTTCATTATCAAATGACTCCTGTGATGTAAATTTCAATTTTACTAATATTTTATTAAAATGTATATAAAATAGATCAATGCTTATTGTAGACCCACAGTCTTTGGGGGGAATATTCTGCTGCATGTCAAGTCTTTCCGTTGAGGTAGGTAAAATCATATTGACAAGGAGAGACTTACACACCCAGCACAGTTATAGAATAATAAAGTATATTGCACAGGAAAATGCTAAATTATATACAATTAAAGGCTAAAATGCTTGTTAAAGATACTGAATGTAATTGAGGTGAATGGGAGAAATCAATATTTCTATATTTATTTGAACTTCAGATCTTTTCCCTTTCCAATTAATTTTTAACACTATTGCTAGAGTAGCCTATTGGAAATCCTTGGTTCAAAATTCTTAATGTTACCCCTTGTCCAGTCATGATTTTCGTATTGAAAGTACAGACGGGCCTCTTTTAATGAAAAGATTCTCATAGACAATCTGAGAATATGACTCCAGACACACAGGATCTGAGAACTCTAGTTTAAGAACCACTGGCCTAAAAACTTAATTATTATTATATATTTAAATTATCTTTCACTCGAAAGGTATCACAAAATAGAAGTTTTGTCTTTATAAACAGAAATATTGGCCTGTAGAATAAATTCTCAGCTATTTAGTCTCTCACTCAGGAGAGAGTATCAACTGAGTTTCCTTTTCACTACACACCACCTGTGGAAGCCAAAACAAACCGTTAGTTGATCCAGACACAAATACATGACTTTCCTACCACCACATCTTTGCACACATTCTGCCTTCAGCTTGGAATAGCCTTTCCTTCTGTTTTTCCATCTTTCTCCTCAGTTTCTCTTTGTCAGAAATTAGGTTAAACCACTTCGTGTATTTCTATCCCAATCTCTGGAAATCTCACTTTCCTCCGATTTCTTTTTTTTCTTTTTTCTTTTTTTTTTTTTTTTGAGACGGAGTCTCGCTCTGTCGCCCAGGCTGGAGTGCAGTGGCTGGATCTTGGCTCACTGCAAGCTCCGCCTCCCGGGTTTATGCCATTCTCCTGCCTCAGTCTCCCCAGTAGCTGGGACTATAGGCGCCTGCCACCTCGCTCAGCTAGTTTTTTTTTTTTTTTTTTTTTTTTTTGTATTTTTTAGTAGAGACGGGATTTCACCAGATTAGCCAGGATGGTCTCGATCTCCTGACCTCGTGATCTGCCCGTCTTGGCCTCCCAAAGTACTGGGATTACAGGCTTGAGCCACCGCACCCGGCCTCCTCCAATTTCTAAGAACAGTTTATCTGTGCCTCTTTCATGGGGCAGAACATCCTACCATATACGATGCTTAGGCATCTGCATGACTTTTCACTTCTAAACTTCAAGCAGCTTGAGGACAGGGTCTGAATCTGATTCCTCTTCTGCAAGGAGCAAGCACAATGTCTTGCACATAAAAGGTGCCACATTTGAGAAAAAAAAAAAAAAGGAATAACTCTACGAACCAACAAATAGAATGAGGCTTTAAAAAAAAAAATTGAAAGATTGATAGAATGTGGAAAGTGCCTAAGTAAGGGATTTTTTTTCATAAGGAACTTAGTAAACTTCTCACACTCCTTCAGGTGAGCTAAGGATTAAGCAAATCAGGAGAAAAGATAAAGCTACCCCTTCACCTTACTGGTGGAATACAGTTGTTTCCTAGAGACAAATTTGTGCAATTACAGAGAAACCATCTACCAAGGCTTGTCAATGGAAATTTACAGATATGTTAAAAATCAAGTAATCTTCATAACCTACTATGTCTTTTGCCCTGTGGATAGCAATAAAAGAAAATATGTTCAGATAGATAGGCGTACTGTGACCCGTCATCTTTTCCTTTTCTATTCTATATAGCTCCATCCAGACAGCTTCTCTTCTACTCTTAATACACTATCATTGTTGCAAAGCAGAAGTGCTCTAATTAGAATATTAGTATCAGAAGCATATAATCTCCAAATAAACTGTTATTACCTTTCAGAATCTTCAGACTGATTGGTGAACATTACCAGTTTATCGTCCTGTTTCTCATTTTTGTTTATGAGCCGTCCACAAGGAATCTAAAAGAAAAAAATATGAAGGACATGAGTCTCAGATGTACCTCAAGGGAAGTTAACTATGTCAGTCACCGAAGGAGAAAACCACCTGTTAAATGCATTTTTCATCAAAAGCCATGTTTTTATTCTCATGTCTTGTTTTCAGCCCTGCCAGACGTGAGAAGACAGACCACAAGCCTGCCTTCTGCCTAGTTTCAATGAAAGGTAAAACACTGGGTGTAAACACAGGCTCAGTGAGTTAAGGAAGAATCTCATGACAGGGAGAAATTGTCCAGGAGCAAGTAAAAGAAAGCTAGACATTCTAATACACACAGCATGAACGGTTAAAGTTGTCAGACTGACATGTTTGTAGTTTAATTAACCCCAGTCTAGGAATGAGTTATCCAGGAGTGCCTACTGACCCCAGGACGCCAGCAGCTTTCTTCTAGGAAGAATGCTCATGACAGCTTTTTCTCCAATAGGAGTTACTGATTATTTCTATGATTTTCAGGGTAACAAGGGAAGTGGTAATGGGACAATGAAAAAAAGAGAGAAAAGAAACTACTTGTGACAGAATTTGTTTCTCATTTTTAAAATTTATTATTAAGTTGCACTTAAGTTTGGTGCAACTTAAGCACCAAACTGTGGACAAACATTATACAGACTACATAGTACCTCATGGGACTTACAGTAGAATCTTGAGATTGAAGAATTTGAAGATTTGTGTATGCTTTAAAAGCCAATTCCTGCAGGCAATGAACACATTTTAAATGCATCTGGAAACCACCAATTGCTGTGACCCCGTTAGAACATTTAGGAGTTAGGCACATGGGAAACATGAAGCCAGTTTGTCTGAGTTTCATGCCTCTCTGTTTAATTGTAACAACCACCACAAAAGAAAAAAAGGTTTGTTAAAATGCTCCAGGAAAGATTCATTTCAGCTATTGGCAAGCTGGCTGTACATAGTGTGGGAGGGTGGCTTTTTGTTTTGTTTTGTGTTGTTTTCAGCTTGTGACAGCTGTTTAAAAATCATCTGTTACCACCATGGTAGCTAGTTACTAGATGAAAGCAAATGCCTTTCCGGACTGTGGAAGGAATTGGACCACCAACTAGTACAGCTATCTTTTAAATATGCAAAATTGCACAACTGCGCATCTTGTTTATATGGCACGCTGGAGATATTACACAATTCTGCAAATATGTTGAAGAGGAAACCAAGTGATAGCCATCTGATAGAGTGACTGCAGTAAGTGCTCATTTCTGAAACATGAAGTCTTAAATATTTAATTAATAAACAAATTTATAGTAAGGTTTTTAAACTGTCTTATATTCTTTCACTATTTCAAAAATTACCTTTAAAATGCTAATTTCCAAGCATATGTGAAATTACACATGGAGTCTTAGAGTATCAGGGAATTGTAGAATCTGACACTGTGGAGAACACGCTAAGAATTATAATGCCATCATTTTACAATAGAGGAAACAGAAGTCCAGAGAAAACAAATGACTTGGCTAATTAATGACTGATCTAGGATTAGACACCAAACCATCTGACCTGTAGTCACGATCTTCTATTGTTGTTCCATAATTGAAAATTATACAGATGAAATTTTAAGTTTGAAATAAAATAAAATTAGATACTGATCTATTTTAATACTAATATATTTTAAAACAAACCTACAAAATTTTTACATTACAGATACAACCTCATAAAACTATATTTCTTAGGCAATGGCATTGTATTATTTGAACTGTGGTGGTAAACACCCCAAAAATAGCATGTGCCAAAGGAAATCTCCAGACTTAATATTGTACAGTTTAAAATTGACAAATAATATCTTGGAGGCACTGGAAACAGACAAGATGGAAATTGTCTCAAAGACATTAATTAGTTTACTGAACATTGTACTTCCCCTTCATAAATTACCTTTTCCTAGGCTAGAATTTTACATTTGTTATTATTCTATCCAGGAAGTAAAATATTAACCAGTGATAATCAGAAAAGTCAATATCCCGGGCATAATTTTAATTTCCAATAGTTTATTTTCCTTCCTTACTTCCTTCCTTCCTGCTTTCCTTCTTTCCTTTCTTCTTCCCTCCCTCCCTTCCTTCCTCCCTCCCTCCCTTCCTTCCTCCTTCTCCCTGTCCCTCTTCTTCTCCCTCTCTCTCTCTCTCTCTCTCTGTCTCTTTCTTTTGAGACAATGTCTCACTATATTGCCCAAGCTGGAGTTCAGTGGTTGTTCACAGGCACCATTATAGTGCATCATAGTTCTGAACTCCTGGGATCAAGCAATTCTCCTCCCTCAGGCTCCTGAGTAGTTGGGACTACAGGTGTGCACTACTTTCCCTAGCTACAGCCACATATAATTTCAGAGAACAAAAAGATTTACAATTAAAAACCATAGAAGTGGCCAGGCGTAGTGGCTCACGCCTGTAATCCCAGAACTTTGGGAGGCCGAGGCTGGTGGATCACCTGAGGTCAGGATTTCAACCAGCCTGACCAAAATGGAGAAACCCCAACTCTACTAAAACTACAAAAATTAGCTGGATGTGGTGGTGTGCACTTGTAATCCCAGCTACTCGGGAGGCTGAGGCAGGAGAATCACTTGAACCTGGGAGGCAGAGGTTGCAGTGAGCTGAGATCACGCCATTGCTCTCCAGTCTGGGCAACGAGACTGAAACTCCGTCTCAAAAACAAACAAACAAACAAACAAACAAAGAAAAAACCCATAGAAGTAAGAGTACCCAACTGACTGAGCATCCTCTCAAGCTAAAAGCAAACACATGTCTTTGTTTCCATCATTTGATTACTTCTGCTTTCTCCTCCCTACTCGTCCTTTTCCTCCTTTTTTAGAAATTCCTATACTGCTAAAGAAGCAGCTGTTGCTTTCTGTTTAACTTAGCCAAAAGATGTTCTCTATTCTTGGATGCATTTCAGCACATCAGTGAAAATCATAAGCTATTGATTGTTTAAGCAGAAGTTTACACAACCCATAGTCCCAAAATAACCCAACTTTGAAGATAAACTTACTTTTGGAAGTAAACAAAGTTTTATGAGCTTTTTGACATTTCTAGTGACAGCTTTTAAAATATTTGGATTTTTAAAGTCAGATTCAAGGGCAAGATGTTAGTACTACCTGTGATAGTCAAAGTTTGCTCAAATAGGTTTTACAGACCTTGAGAATGTTATATTAAAAATTACCAATGAATTATTGTACTATTGTTTACATTTATGTTGGTCAAGTCTATGTTACACATTGAGAGGTGTCTAAATTTACATACAATCAAAGGCATGAAAACTTTACTTAAGGTAGAAAGGATAGAAGCTGACAAGGCATATTTATTTATATAAAATGTGTTTCTTTCTGGGTCATGCAATTTACAACTCATAACACCTACCTGGAAACTGTTTCATTTTACTATCTTTACTAAATTAACGTTAAATGTTAACCGGGTTCAATCCATTTAGGATGAAATGTTCTCATCAGGTACTAAACCATCATGAAAATTACTATCCTTGTATCCATATATAATAAGTAATGAAGAATCTATAAAGTAATAGACTGAAAACCATATATATGTACATTCACATGCTTACAGATATAAAAGCACTTATATTAATTTTTTAGAAATGACATTATACCATTTAAGAATACATGAAATCTTCCTTATTGATCACATAAGAGACCTACAGGTAGGCAGTCAGTTAATCAAAATATTGGTTAAAGCTGGGACTCATGAAGAATGATACATTAATACCATATTAATTTAATGTCACTGAAAATACATAGGTGAACATCATTGCTAAGCGCTGTTTTCTAAGGAGAGATCTATTAATGGTTGTCCACATGTGTCTTCTGGCCCATAATAAATCCTCGGTGAATTCTAGTTTTGGTTTCTTTACAAAGGAGAAAAAATTTTAAGACACAAAACAATCTGAAAACATACTGCTTTTAGGTTTTTATGATAATTAACTACTTTTTTTTGTATTCACCCTCACCAATATCCAATTCAAATTTGATAACTTAACCTTTACTAGATGTTTCCAAGATGCTAAAACTAGCTTGTATTGAAACAATGTTTTGTTAACCTTTTGGTACTCATCTATTATCGGCTTATATACATTTTATTTAAATATGTAATGGCAAAAAAGTAAAATTGTCATAAATAGCGTGGGGGAATAAACAAAGATGATCCTAGGTAAATGTACCACTTAACTTTTAGAGTCAGAAATAAGTGAATGTCCTTAGCTGTGAGCATTCAGCATGCCTTGAGTGCCAGTCTGTGTGTTTTACGGAACGAATGGATTTGTTCCTGCTGTGATTTGACTGAGTAGGGGATGAAAAAGAGCAATAGATTCAGTCAAGAGTGGGAAAATGCCTGCAGAGTCAGGAAGCTGACATAAATTGGTGACAAGTGGTGGTAGGGGCTGTGGTGAGTAAGTGAAGAAATATCCTCCCCAAAGGTATTAAAATTCTATTAAAAAAAATCAATGTGAACAAATAAAATCCAATGCTCTTTAAAAAGTTATGGTTTACTATTAGCAATTCTCATGGCTTTTTGTAATTTCCAAAGCTTGAGATACTTGTTGCCAATATGTGGATGATAATGGATAACCTTTTTGAGATCCTTGCTATTATTGGTAAGAAAGAGATGTAATGAACTATAACATTTTTAGTATAAAATCTTGGTTATGTTTTTCTAATAATATCTTTAATATTCAGTCTAAATCACTCTTAATATATAAAATAACCAGTTTGTATGTTCAAGAAGCTTTATCCTTAAAGCTCCCTATCCATCATTTTATCTCCATAAATATTAAAAAAAGGAAAAGGAATTCACTTAGCCTAGAAACAGGAACAGTAAAGCAGGTCACGTGACTATAAAACTAACCTAAATTTACAAGCACAAAGCTAAAACAGCAATAAAAGATTTCAGATAATTTCTATGCAAAATGAGGCAAATGATCAATGTTTTTAAGAATATGCTAATGCTATTCAAAAAAAAGATATGTTACACATTTTAATTCATTTATTTCCTCTAGCAAATAAGATTCCTATACCTAATAGGTACTTAAGGACCTTTGATTACAGTGTGGAAGAAATCGGAGGAAAGGAAAATTACACACTACTGTCATTTACAGTAATGGCTCAAGAGAAATTGAGAACAAGAAAAAGATTTTTGGCTACACATCGTTTGGCTAAACCAAAAGAAAGAACTACTCAAAAGAGCTGTAACTATTTTTTTTCCATTTCATATTTCTGAGAAAGGTGTCAAATAAGGGGACTTTCATCATCTATTTCCTTCTAAGAAGTCTTTTTGTTTTATAGTGATAAAGTTTTCTGCTACCACAGATTCTCTACAGCTCAATCACATCAGGACACCTGCATTTCTTCTACATGCAAAACTGACATTTGAGGACTGAAACTAAAAAACTTCCTGAACCAGGAGTCAGGAGACTAAGATTCTGTCTGTCACCAGGGCTATCACTACATTTGCTTGTCGCTGAATGTCTATCACCGGCTCTGATATGAGAACAGATTGTACATCATAGTAGCTAAGAGTGCTCCTAATACTTGAGTGTTATGAAAACTGGTCATCCTAGGATTTTGCAATATTGCTATCTTGCTCTTGATGCATCTTAGAGGCTTAGTGAAATATTAGTGAAATTTTTGCCCTGTGAAGAGGATCTAGTTTTCCGTAGAATTCCTTCATTCTGCAGAAAAATGAGCATATCTTTGTTCTGAGTCTTTATTCAGCTCTATTTGGGAATATTCCTGTATTGTGGATTTCTACTCATATATTTCATAAAAACACCCCAAATTACAAATTCGCTTTTTCAAACGTGTTTTGGAAGGATGATTGGGTTTAGAGTCAAAAGATGTGGATTCCAATCTGTCTCTCACGTTTAACAAGCTGTATGTCTTTGGGCATATTATTTAAACACTCTGAGCCCCAATGTACTCACCTGCAAAGTAAGGATAATACCTCCCTTCTTCAAAGAAAAGTTCATAATGATTAAACAAGATACTGCATTTGCAAGCAACTTCCACCTCAGTTGCCCTATAAGATGACTTTTCTAGTGTTGCATGGCAAATAGTAAGCTCCAAATAAATGTGAGAGAATTTAAATTTTGTTTAATCTTCAAAACTTACTGGAAAGCCTATAGAGAAAGTGATTTTTATTGGACATAAATGTTATTATATATGTTATTATTTTTTAAAGTTGGTTGTTCTGCTGAAAATCATGAAAATGTGGAGCTGAGGGTGTGTTTGTTTTTATGAGAATATGCTTCAGGTGAAACTAGGAATGGATCGCTTTCATATCCATTACAGGTGTGCCAGCCTCGGCCTATCCTTAGCCTCCTGCTAACTGTACCAGTTCCTCCAGGCAGATGCTTACCCGCTTGAAAGGGAAGTAAAGGATAGCCTGTGCCAATTTATCAGAAATCTTTGCACACCAGGATTTTGTTCTGAAGTAATAAATTTTGTTTTATAACTATACATTAATTTTGAATGCAGCTTGGCAAGCAATGACCAAACTTAAACCTGGTCTTGTAAAAAAAAAATTCAAACTTTAATGCTGGATTCGCTCTCATTATTTCCATGGTAAAGTAGCTGAAAGATGGTTTTAAAAAATAACATACAATAATACTGATGTCCTATAAAAAATCACTTTTGCTACGTGCTTTCCAGTGAGTTTCAAATATCAAACAAGATTTAAATTCCTCCACATTTATTTAGACCTTACAAGGCTCCACAGAAACTAGAAAAGGTAAATGCCTTATTATCACACATGCATTTCATCATTGCCTTATGAGATTCAGAGCATGAAGAGCAGAAGCCAGAGCTGTGTCCTTGAACAACTTTCTTAGCCTCCCTATCCATTAGCACAGAAGGTATCTGCATAATTGTAATACTAGTTTTTCTACTCCTGTCAACAGATCGTTAGCAACTAAAAGGAAAGAGTATAATGAATTCTGATTTCCATCAAATTTTCAGCAATAGAAGCCATATCAGAAACTATTCTTTCAAAAAACCATACATTATTACTATTAAAATCAATCAGTTGTGCTAAATCTAACCACCCGAGGCTAGACAGTGATTATCCCCAGATTAACAAGCATCAATACAAAGAACTATGCTGTCTCAATTCCTCAAATGAAAATAAATGGAAGACTGTTCAATTATAGTAATGAATAATAACGACTGATCTCAGCTCTGTGATTTTAATTAGTACTCTCTGCTGATAATGAAAAGTTGAGATGCCAGCACTTTGGGAGGCCAAGGAAGGAGGATCACCTGAGGTCAGGAGTTTGAGATAACCTGGCCAATGTGGCAAAACCCCATCTCTACCAAAAGGACAAAAAGTAGCTGGGTGTGGTGGTGGGTGCCTGCAATCCCAGCTACTTGGGAGGCTGAGACAGGAGAACTGCTTGAACCCAGGAGACAGAGGTTGTAGTGAGCAGAGATCGTGCTACTGCACTTTAGCCTGGGCAGCAGAGCAAGGCTCTGTCTCAAAAAAAAAAAAAAAAAAAAAAAAAAGAAAAAGAAAAAAGAAAGAAGAAAGAAAGAAAAAGAAAAGTTGAGATGAGACTTGAGAGACTTGATCCCTGAGCACTGGATTTCCGATACAGAATCCACACTTCGGCTTTTACCTGTAAAGCTCAAGATCCTCTCAGACTAATTATATCTTTTTTTTTTTTTTTTTTTTTTTTTTTTTTGGAGAGGGAGGGTGTTTTTTTCTGTCACCCAGGCTGGAGTGCAGTGGCCGGATCTCAGCTCACTGCAAGCTCCGCCTCCCGGGTTCCCGCCATTCTCCTGCCTCAGCCTCCCGAGTAGCTGGGACTACAGGCGCCCGTCACCTCGCCCGGCTAGTTTTTTTTGTATTTTTAGTAGAGACGGGGTTTCACCGTGTTAGCCAGGATGGTCTCGATCTCCTGACCTCGTGATCCGCCCGTCTCGGCCTCCCAAAGTGCTGGGATTACAGGCTTGAGCCACCGCGCCCGGCCGACTAATTATATCTTAATGTTCATGTTCATGGTTATGTTTTTTGATATTTTTCTTGCTTTTAAACAAGTGGCAGAACACTCTCTAATTAGAAATTCATCTTATTGTTTTCACCCATATTTAGGCAGGTTCTAATTTGTCTACATTAAACACTTCAAAGTTGATAATCTTTCTACTCATTTTTTTCTATTAAATGATTTTAGGTATTTCTTTTCATTATAAATAAAATTTGATTTTTATAGCTTAAAGTTAAGCTGAACAATTTTTCTTTTATTTTAATATCTACAATTGTTTTGCCTTTCATAATTTAGAAAATGTGACCTATCTTACTAGAAGATTTTTGAACACCTTTCTAAGTAAAGAGTTTGGGGGAAAATGACAACGTATTCTCTAATATTGAAAAAAGTCACAACATACTGAACAGCATACTGAATATAGTGTGTCAGCTATACACTGTGTCTGAGAGTCATCTGGCTGTAATCTATATATCTATATTTATTCACATCAAAAGGAAACATTTCACCATATTTGAAATTTAAGATGTAATCGAAAACTGAGAAAGGAATCATTTGCCTTCAAATGTATTTTATTAACTATACTGCTTAATACTACATTACATCCTATATCCTTTCTTCTTGCAGCATTCATACATGTCAGATTAGCAAAGGCAGAGAATGATTAATTTTTATTACTTACACAATGATCTATTAACTATGTACTAACTGCCCCTTGTGACTGTCATCCAAGGTTTTTTACATACTTAGATTAATCAAGAGATTCATTTGTTTGGATTGTGCTTTGCAACCACTAGAATAATTTCCCCCCATATGGTGTCTTTGTTTCAAAACAACGGAGATATTTAATCTTGGCCGTGTTTTCAAATATAATTGATTTTTATTCATGCTCTGTGCAATTTCATTAGAAGGGCATTTTTTATTCTCGGTTTTTTCTTTAAGACTTGTGGACATACATGTGAAAAGTGAGGTTTTTGTTTGTTTGTTTGTTTGTTTGTTTGTTCTAAGATCTTTATCCTTTATGAAACAAATATTTGAAAGATCCAAACTGTCACAACCACAAACAGATGGGAGTCAACTATAACTAATAGGTGTTCCTCTGATAATTCATCATTATCTGATCTTACTAAGAAAGCAGTGTTTAGAAAAAGAGCTAAAGAGTAAAGTGTTAAAGAGCAATTTTTGAAAGTTAACAGTTAAAGTGAGCTCTAAGGTTTTATCCAGCAGGAAGTATTTAGTCGGCCAAAAACTTAGTAAGCACCTTTGCCTTCCCCTCCTCACACCTTCTCCACCTCTGCCCCCCACCTGGACAAGGAGGCCTCCAGGACTTTTGATGAATCAGAGACTTTGATTGATGAGATATACAGGAACTCTGCCTGTCTCTTCTACACTGTGCCGCAGGTCTCTTTGACGACTATGTGCTTTAGGTTCCTTTAACAGGAGGAATTGTATTTAACAGTCTATTTCCCATATTTAAAAAGTCTTATTTCTTCCTCATTCATGCCTCATTAATATCATTAAAATTGGGGAATTGTACAATGGCTACAAATTTCAGTGAGAGAATTGTACTGGAAGCCAATGATAATTAAATATATACTTGGAGAGACAGTAGGACCAAGCTGAAGGGGAGACAGAAAGAGAGAGAGACAGAAAAACAGAGGCACAGTGAGAGATCAAGACAAAAAAAGAGAGAAACAGAAACAGACAAAGGGGGACAGAGACAGAGAGTGACAGGAAAAGAGACAGAGGCAGAGGTACACATAGGGAAGACAGAGAGAAAGCAACAGAGGCACAAAGGAAGAGAGACAGAGTGAAAAGGAAAGGAGAAAATGAAAAGGTATAATGTTTTTTCCCTTCTAGACTTTAAAAATTCATTAAAATTCTGATATAAAAAATAGACTTAAAAAGTTGAGAAGATCATATCTGAACATAGTTTGTTAACATTGATCCATTCCACAAATATTTGCTTCTTGCTCATTAGGTTAAGGCCCAATTCAGGCCTTCCACTGTGGGGACAGGTCTGTGCATGCAGTGCCACTTGAAAGGACACTCTGGGAATCTCTGCCACAGGCCACTGATCAAGATTCCTAAGAAGAACGAAGTTCTCAGCATTTCACAGCAGGGAGTTTGTGGTTAAGCGAGAAAGCAAATGTTATCAGATTCAAGAAATATCGGCACTGCACCTGTAAGCATCTAGTCTACCTTTGTCTACTGCTCGCTGTTAAAATGAACCTTCCTTGCAGGATAGTTTAACTGCTCACACTTAAATTATTCCTAGGGAAGTTTATTTTCCAATCTCCTTTGGGAAATTTGACTATTTAAATAAAAGAGCCCGGTAACTTTATATTGAGAAATACATTCTTTTAGAATGTTTTATGCTCCCCATCGACATGATTCTCTAGCACCATGAAGAACATGGTGAAAAATGTCCCCTGCAGAGGAACACACTAAATGGATGCTGGCTCTGCTCATTGCTTAATCAAGATTGTTCAACCCTGTAATATGCCAAGAGGGAAAGCATAATTACTCGTGTAAGTACTTACATTTAGTTATTATTTATAGGATTTTTAGAAGTAATAAAGCAAATAGAGTAACATTCACATAGTTAAATGTGTCATTTCCAAAGCTTATTCTATCTAATGTGCACAAAGGGGCCAACTGATAAAAGCTCTAAAGTAAAAAATTTAAAGGAAACAGCATACATTATTACATTTACAACAAGTTCTATATCTTTTCTCACCGGGAACACATAAAACCATATCTTAATTGTTAATATTACTGAGATTCTGATCAATTATACATGTCTTTCTAATATGAGAACTTTATGCATTTTAAAAAGAAATTAAGTTACAGCCGACTCTCGTAAGTAAGCGAAATGAAAGTAAAGGCCCAGGACACTATGTTACTCACCATGTTCTATCCTGAAAGTCCCTCTCAGGTCTAGGTAAGCGCACTACAAGGTCTAATACAGAGACCTGTCTTTATGACTCTTTGAATCAAACAGTAACTAAGTGGTTTAAGTAGAAACATGTATTTTGAAAGGTTAATCCACCCATACACAGGGAAACCCCTTTTTTAAGAAAGTCATTCTGCTGCCAAGAGACTATTAATATTCACCTCTCAGATACAAATACAACCTACAGATAAAAGATTCACAACCTATGTGAAAATACCACAGAGGATTCCCTCTTAGTCTCTATGTTGTAATGGAAACACAAGAAAACAATAAACCTCTTCAGGCAATTGGGGGTACTACAGGAAATCTACCTGCCCACTTAATGGAAAAGTTATATCAGCTTACTAGGGCCACAACACATAAACATAAATTTAGAATTAGTATAACTTACTGTAAGGACCACATAGGTCACACACTCATTTCTAGGAATGTTCCTGTGTTTCATCTTCCTATTTCTTTCCCTGAGAGAGCTAGCACCCAGGTTAACATTTAAACAGTTACCCTTTAAAGTAATTTAGAAATAAGCTCATTACCTTTTAAAAATAGGACTTGCTGAGTGTTTTCTTACTTGCAGGGGAGATTATACTTACAGTCTCTATGTGGCTTCCCTGGCACTATACCATTAGGAATGATGTGTATTTTTCTTATCCCAGAAAACAGTCTGCAAAATCATTAGTAGTGGTAAACCTCTCCAAAGTGATAAGGACATTTGTACCAGTTTGGGAATAAAATGTTTGCTGAGGAAGTGCCTAATAGTGATTATTATTGGTTAGTTATACCATTTGCTTATATTGAAGTATTCATTTTTCAGATAGGCATGGTAAGATTAAGAAAATGGCAAATAGCATACTGGCAATATGCTGGAGGAGACATTTTCTCAGAGTTTGACTCTTTGCTCTACTTTAGCTCTCATCACAACAGGCATTGTGACTTCAGAAAAACAGATGGACAGTGATAATCCCCTTCTGCACTTCCACTTCTACAGACATGCTTTGGGAAGTGTGAGACAAAGGGAGCCTCAACATTATCTTTTTTATTACAAAATGCTGTAAAAATCAGTCCTGGTTGGTAAAGCCATACTGTTTCTTACGTTTTTCTTTTCTTTTTTTTTTTTTTGAGACGGAGTCTCGCTCTGTCGCCCGGGCTGGGGTGCAGTGGCCGGATCTCAGCTCACTGCAAGCTCCGCCCCCCCGGGTTTACGCCATTCTCCTGCCTCAGCCTCCCGAGTAGCTGGGACTACAGGCGCCCGCCGCCTCGCCCGGCTAGTTTTTTGTATTTTTTTAGTAGAGACGGGGTTTCACTGTGTTCGCCAGGATGGTCTCCATCTCCTGACCTTGTGATCCGCCCGTCTCGGCCTCCCAAAGTGCTGGGATTACAGGCTTGAGCCACCGTCTTACGTTTTTCTTTACTGTATTTTCTTTTTCTGTACTGTATTTTATGTTTCTGTATTTTCAAAAAATTTAAAAAATAGTCTATTATACGATGTAGTTTGCATATGCAGTGAACTGAAAAAGAAAATCAAAACAGAGCTTAGGAAGTAAACAGTCCATCCTTAACCTGAGTTATTAAATTAAATACATTTGATATGAAAATTCCATTGTTTCAAGGTTCCCTAAAGCATTTGGAATATGTCTTTTAAAAAGTCTTTTAAATGAACACAAAATGACGTTTACCCTGTTAGTTTTTTTCAATGTGAGAAAATTAATTACTTATTATTTCACAAGAGTATGCTATTTTAGCACAATATCGAAAGAACAAGGAGAAATTAATCAGCCAACAACAAGGGGGCTAAAAGTTAAGCCATCTTTACAGACTGGAATATTCAGATCTAACTAATGTCTTCCTTTCCTGAAAGTACTTTTAAAATTATAGAACGCTATGCAAATTCACAATGTGATTACTATTATTGGAACTGAAGTTTTCCCAAAGTGTGTTGAAAGACCATCGTGTTTCAAGCCACATGTCTTTTCATTTGACGATCACATCAATTAAAGTGTGGAGGGAGAGCAACGCAGGCATGTTGCCTGAGCTCAGGAGTTCAGAATCAGCCTGGGCAACATGGTGAAACCCCACGTCTACTAAAATACAAAAAAATTAGCCGGGCATGGCAGCATGCACCTGTAGTCCCAGCTACTCAGGAGGCTGAGGCAGGAGAATTGCTTGAACCTGGGAGGTGGAGGTTGTGTTGAGCCGAGATTGCACCACTACACTCACAGTCCAGCCTGAGCGACAGAGTGAGACTCCGTCTCAAAAAAAAAAAAAATCACGCCTGTAATCCCAGTATTTTGGGAGGTCAAGGCGGGTGGATCACGAGGTCAGGAAATCAAGACCATCTGGCCAACATGGTAGAACCCCGTCTCTACTAAAAATACAAAAATTAGTTGGGCATGGTGGCACCTGCCTGTAATCCCAGCTACTCAGGAGGCTGAGGCAGGAGAATTGCTTGAACCAGGGAGCCGGAGGTTGCAGTGGGCCAACATTGGACCACTGCACTCCAGCCTGGCAACAGAGTGAGACTCTATTTCAAAACAAACAAACAAACAAACAAACAAAAAACCCCCAAACTATGAGATGGATGGTGAGGATGGTAATGCTAGTCAAATGAAAATGTAGAAAGACACCATATTTATTTACCTCATAGAACTGTTATTGGGAGAGGAGAATAGTCCATAAAACAGAATGACAGATGTTGTTATCACTGCTTCTCACTGTTCTAACTGTAGAGGGGAAACTGGATTCTGTTGAATGCCACCATGAAATAAATGCATTATTTGCACATAAAACACTGTATTGCTTCTTGTATACATCTAAGCCACCTGACATCAGCTGTGAGCAGAAACTGGCCACGTGCCAACTAAACGATTTTTACTGTTCACAGCATTTTGTTCAGTGATTTACCTTCAGGGAAAAATGAGGAAATGAGTTAGGAAAAAAAATTAATAAAACTTGAAGACCAGTGTCAAAAATGATTGATCTAAAATTAGTTTCACATGTCTGAGGGTACAAGTGTCTGAAGAAAACGAGGGCGGAAAGGAGAAAATGAGACTGGCGAAGCAAGACAAGGCCATTTAGAATTTGGGGGAGAAAAAAGCAGTCATATTCAGTGTTTCTTCTTTTTTTCAGGGAGAGTATTAAAGAGCCTAAGATAAGAAAATTTCCAAGCTTTAGGCTTGAGAAAGGGTAAACCCAACTTGTCTCTGAAGATGAGCTGAATGCGTCACTCAAGAGTCAGCTCCCATGGACCTCACCGCGTGCCTTGTGTGTAGGCTGTCCACAGGTGTCCTCGGGAAGACAGGCAAAGTGCTTCCACATGTTTCTTTCTGGTGAGATTCCAGGCACCCTCCTCCCTCCCCCTCTGCCACAGATTCAGGCTCCTTTCCCTCTTGGCCTCTCAACATCCAAGTTCCAAATCATGGGTAAGAAATGGAGATTGAGTGGAGACAATAAATGTAGTTGTCACAGTTGAGGAAATTATTTTAAAAGTGTTCACCACCGTAGAATTTTTCTACCAAGTGTGGTAAAGCCAACCTGGCAATGTTTGTCCCATTTAAGTACAGTTTCCTCAGGAAGTGTTCAACCTAGATTTTGTCTGTTAGGTGAGAGCTTTCTGTGGATTAGGGACATTTAATTACCCTCCAGAGTCTTTCAAGACGGAGGCCATGGCCTCTTGCCAAACTTTGGTCTTTATTGTTTTGATGAGAGAGGCAAACTAGAGAGTATATTCCCATGGCAACTTCAGAATATCACCTGTTATATTACTTAAAGGACAGAGGGTGGCTGTGCTGGGAGCCTCAGCTGGACTGGATATCAAACTAGAAAGGGTCATATTATGGGCTTGTGTTCTACTCTCTCCTAGCTCAGTTTATTAGGAACAAACTTTAGTGTTAGTTTGGGCTTCCTGCTCTTCATAAAAAAGAATGGTATTTTTTTTCTCACAGATACAAACTCCTATCACAACTAGAAGTATGGCTAGCTGATTACAATATTTGATGACTCTTATTTTAGAGAAACGAGTTGTTCAATGCATCTTTGCTACATTCTCTTCCATTACTATATATATGCTTTTTTCTTTACTCTGATATGGATAGCAAATGGGTAAACAACACATTATTTAAATCATTAAAGTAGCACAGCTCTGCTTTTTCCTAAGAACTGTAGTCAACTTTTGTTCTGTAAAATGCTGCCAAAAAGAGGATATATCATGCAAACTATTGGGACAGAGGATGGGCATAAATCTCCTTACTAAAGAGGATGAACAAAAAGGAGATGAACCATGGATGTCGATAAATCAGAAATGCAGCTGTTTGGGACCAAAGTCCAGTTACCATTTTAAGCCAGGCCCGAAAGAGATGGTGGCCTTTCAAAGGCAATTCCAGGTGTTGACAGAGAAGTCCCCAAAGAACTCTTTGACACTCGGGCCCTTTGACTTTTACCCTCACTATATCTGTATCCTTTTCTGTTTTCAATACAGAGACATTTGAAGGGACATTTTGCTTATAGCAGTTTCTTGTTTTCAGTTGAAAACCTAAAATGGAAAAATAACTTTTAATGTTAAGCTGTGGTTTCCACCTTCTATGACCTTCATTTACAGTCAGCTGTTTTTAAATGATCTTCAGATCTTCACTCCAGCTCTACGGCATTGTGGGGTTCATGCGCTTGGGAATAGACAGGAACACTGGAACTCTAAAAACAGTTACTAAAATTATTAAGTTTATGGACATTTTAAGGTAAAGTCATTCCCTAAGCTAAAGTTTGAGAGGAGCCCTCATTGTTTTATCCCAAAAGATCCAAAAGATTATATAACAAATGTAAAAGTTTACCTCTAGCACTTTGAAACTCACAAAAAAATTTTAAAGCTTGTATCAAAAGTAATTTTATACACCAAGGAGAGAAATCTGTTTATAGAAGTTTAATGTAAACTAATGTGTTATTCTCCAGGGGCATTTGTTCTAACATACTTATTAAATATCAGACTCATTTAACCCCTGGAGGCTTCCATTCCTTTATCTAAAAAAGACTGGTATACATAGTGCCTAAAAATCGCTTCCCTGTCAAAGAGTTTAATTTGATATCACCCCAAATAGCAAACAACACATTTCCATTTTGATTGGTTTTATGGCATGAAATCAATAGTCTTCTTAAGGTCCTTTGTATCATTGTGAAAAATATCCCACAAATATGACCCTCACATTGCTCTACAGTATGTATACTCTGAGTTGATTCTACTTATAGAATTAATAGCATGAATGATTTCAGATATTAAACCAAAGTACCAAAGACCTAAAAGGTTGGACTCCCAGTACAATTTAAAAATTATATAACTGAATGCTTAATTTCCTAAAAAGGAGTAATTAGATCTTTAGAAAAGCTGTCTTCTTGAGTACTTCATTGTACTGTAAAAACATTTGACATTAAGAGGAAGTACTTCACTCTTAAGAAAATTTTCTCCGTTTTACAAAGATGCTAGGATTCTGGAAAGTCAAGCATAGCCAAAGACCCAAAATAATAATTATTTTAAAAAAATATTTTAAATTACAAAGCCACACATAAGAATCATGAACTACACTACACGAAAAGGGGAAAAAGGGAGAAATAGACTCCTATGATAGACTGTGATTTCCAAAGATGACAGTCATTTTCAGAAAATTTGGTGTATATTCTTCTAATATTTATCTTCTCTATACACATAATAACTGATATTATACAAGGCATAATATTTTGCTACTGAATGAAGCCAACAAGTATTCTTATTGGTAATAATACGTCTAATTGGGCAATACTAAGAAGACTTCACACAATCTTCTGTATCTATTACAATGAAGAGAGAGAATAAAAAGTGTCACAAATTCAACAGGCTTTCATAGTCTCTTGTTTTTAAAATTTTTAATATTAAAAAATTATGTAATATAAGGAATAAGCATATATGGACAGTTTATTGCTGAAATAAGTATTTTACAATTATTGTATGACTTAACAACATTATCATTGTTGTGGTATATAATTAACTGTAATGGAAGCAATTCACACATGTGATTTTGATGACAATGATGATTGAAAATAATGATTAGCAATTATTTCTGATCATCTATGGTATACCGGATGCTTTACAAACATTATCTACTTTCTACTTAAAGTGGAGTCTTTGGATCAGCAGTACTGGTAATACGAGGAAAATTGCTAGCAATGCAGAATCTAAGGCCCGACACACCCTGGTTTGTGAGTCTCAGAAGCCTGTATTTTTCCCACAATCTCGTACAGTGATTATTATGACTTTTATACAAATAAACCAAGAATTTCTAAAGTCAGTTGGGGTGAAAACTCGATCCAAAGCTAAACTTAAAAGATTTCATTGTTTCCAATTTCTCTCTGCCCATTCAATTTCTGCATTCACTTCAATTTTTTCTGCTTTACTTCTCTTGAATATATCCAGACCCCACCAAAGCAGTATGATGTCTCAGTCACCATAAAACAAAGCCCAGTCCCCTTGAGGACTGATAGAACCTGACTTTCCATCGATTGGGTCATTTACCTGCAAGGACCCTCCAAAGAATGTAATAATTTTCTCTCTTGACTGTAATTCTCACAATAAATGATTATGAAGCATTTCTGGCGAAACTGTAGCAAAACCTATGTCACCGTCCACAATGAGAAAGTCAGCATTCATTTTGCATTCCAGAGTCCTTCTAGTCACAGTCCAGCAGGATCCTAATCTTTGTTTTTCCTGGTCAGTGTCATTGCACTCAGGAGCCTCTGCCAGACTCAGCAGGGAAGTGTCTGGGTGATTCCTTCTTTCATTCCTAGGACTGGGAAGAAGAGTGCGCTCTGGGGCTGGGACCATGGGCAATGTGAAAGTGAGTATTTGTTTCTCTGGAAAACATCATCTCAAGTTACAAGCCAAGTTGCCACTAGATGTCCCTTTTCAACTCAGTCGAAAGAAATACAGGGCTATGTCCAAACCTCAATGTTGAAAGCATTTAGGAGGTAATCTTTCTTTTTTTTTCTTTTACATTTTAAATTGATGCATAATATATAGAAATAGTACATATACATTTGCATTTGATGAGTTTTCAAAAACTAAATTCAAAAACTAAATACACCTGTGTAACCAGCACCCACATCAAGAAGCAGAACGTTATCAAGGAGATAGTGTTTTCATTGCCTATCCATGGCAGAGTTTGTGAATACCAGGGGTAAGTGGCCCTCCCATTTGTGACTCATCTCATCCTGATGAAGACAAATTAGTGAATGGTGTCTCCAAACTGAGATCCAGTCTGATCGGAGGCTGTGGAGTCGGAGAATAAAGTTGTAGGTGAGGTGTTTGCTGATCGGAATTGGAGAAATTGCTTATTTCTACCCCCAGGTTCTTGTTTGTTGGGTCTGACTTCAGAAGCTATGGCAAACTTACATTTTTTCCAACTCTCAGAGTCCACATTTTCTCGAATTTGATCTCCTTCATTGTCCTGCCCCTGAAGGGCCACGGGAAACATCTTTTCCTATTTCCTCCTAGTGTGGGAGTATCAAGATTTTTCAGCCATCCTTGGCTATAAGTGTATTTCACTTGGACTTGGCCTATTTCTTTTTCTCCAAGCATCTTTTGTCACTTCTCCCAATTGATTTATGTGACTGCCTTCCAAATGGAAGAGGAAACCATGTGAATCTCAGTCACTGTCTACTCTAGACCACTTGTTCTTGGGCAGTGAGGCCATTCTATATGATTCGTATGTGCCTGAGACCATGAGCCACCCCAGAGTTGAGGTCTGGAATCTCATATTTGGCTGTTGATTTTTCTCAAACTCTGAGGCTTCCATGCTGTCTGTGTCACTAGTGTATTCTAACAAAACTCAAAGTTGTTCTTTAGGATCTTGAAGAAATGCGTTCTATGAATTTCTCTAGTTTATGTTAAAAATACTTTATGCACATGGTTCAAAAGCCTGCTTGATTATAAGTCATACCGTAATAGCTACCTCCATATGGAATCTGGGTTATACCAGTGAAGCAGAGCAGTAAGTCTGTGATAATCAAAACAAACATGGGGCTGGACATGGCCGCTTATGCCTGTAATTCCAGCACTTTGGGAGGCCGAGGCAGGCGGATCACCTGAGGTCAGGAATTCAAGATCAGCCTGGTCAATATGGTGAAACTCTGTCTCTACTAAAAATACAAAAATTAGCTGGGCGTGGTGGCAGGTGCCTGTAATCCCAGCTACTCAGGAGACTGAGGCAGGAGAATTGCTTGAATTTGGGAGGTAGAGGTTGCAGTGACCTGAGACTGTGGCACTGCACTTCAGCCTGGGCAACAGAGCAAGACTCTGTCTCAAAAATAATAATAATAATATTAACCTAAACAGTTGTCATTTCCTAAGAAATTTAGTGCTTCATGGATGTTGGGTAAAAGGTAATGACAGATTTACAGCTTCACAAGGTAAATAACGAGTTTTCCTTAAATTATTGAAAAAACTTAATATTGTGTAAGTTTGGTTCTCTACCTGAAATAGCCATTTTTAAACCATGCATTCTTCCCAAAATTGCAATTCAGATTTCAATGAAATTTCATTAATATTTCATTGGTAACTAGCAGAGTTCAAAAAAAAAAAAAAAAAAAAAACCGAGAGAGAGAGTAAATGGAATGGGAATAGATCTCTTGAGGCATAGGCTCAGAAATGGTACATCTCTGCTTCCTGCATATTTTATTGGCCAAAGCAAGTTACAAGGGCATTCCAGATTCAAGGCCTGGAGAAATAGACTCTACCCCTTAATAAAAGAAGCAATGTGACTTTTTAGTGTCTTCCATCAAGAGGAGAGACATATTCACAGGTGCCTCCCATGCCCCACACACTCTCCTCCTTGTTAAAGCCAGCCAAGCCCCAAAAGCGTGATTGCCTGACCTCACCAGCCTCTGTGAGAATTCAGAGCTAAATAATTGGTTGTTATATTACATTACTAAGTTTTAGAATGATTTGCTACACAGCAAAAACTAATAGACTGCCTTATCAGGTACTTAAATATGTACAACTATTAAACATTACAATTTAATTCTCATCTTTTATCTTTTGGAAAACTTTGAAGGATATCCAGTTCACAGCCCACAGGCCCACTTCCACGAAAAAGAAACAAATAATGCAAATGATCACCTATTATCTTTTGCTCTGACATCTCTCAAGCAAGTCTGGAGCCCTTCTTTCCTCATTCTGAAACCACATCTCAAACTTCTGGCTAGCACGCTGTCCGCCCAGGCTCCTCAATTCCCGTCTCTGACAAAGCATGCTTTGCTGCCTCTCTGAGGGAGTGACTCTGGGGACCCGTCCCTGACTATTTTTGGGTAGCCTGAAGATCCAGCAGCTGCACATCCTCTGGTCCTTTGCTCATAAAGACAGCTGTGGCCAGTGCTCCTTGGAAAGCTGGGCTCTGTTCTCACTTTGATTGCTTTTCTTATGGAAAAACTCCTAAAGCTCTTTCAGAAAAAGATCTCCACCTTGCACCTAAGCAAAATCTTTTGGGGTTGATAAATGAAAATAAAAGAGCCGCAGAGTCTGTGAATGATTCACACCTTCACGCAGAGTTCTGTATACGCCTTTTGGATAAATTGCCAAAGTCATCCCCAATGGATGTACCCGAACTAAGAGTTCAAATGGGGAAAAAACAAAGTGAGGTGAGGCTTAGTGCAAACAGAGTTTAGAATTAGAAGATAACTTTTTATAACCTCCTCAAGTTAGCAAGTAGTTTCAAAACAAGCAGAAATTGGAAAGCAACTGTTGTTGAAGTAGTTACTAAAGTAATGGGAAATGTCTCAGTGCAAGTTGAGCATCAGTTGGCAGCACTGCTAGACTGTGGGCAGCAGAGTGCTCTGCGGGAGGCCAGGATATCTGACTTGCCAAAGAGTACAGAAAACCCAGTCAAAACATTGAACCAGGATATTACGTTGCCAGAGAAACTCAAAACACAGAACCAAGGGGCAGACAGGCCAGAGTAGTCAGACAAGAGGACATGCTAGATCACGGTCAGTGATCACATGGTGGAATCAACCATTAACATCAGAAGTCAGAACAACTACTGTATCCCAGGACCCTTTGAGATGAGACTAAAATTTCCTACCCATTCCTGTCCTTCCTATAAGGGTTGTGTCGTCCTATAAATGAAAACTTCATCTAGACAATTTTTCCTGCTTCATTCTTCGGAAAATCCCATGATGGGTAGTGAGGTGAGACTTAGCATCATTGCCTATGAGCAGCAAAGGGTGGAAAAGATCAAAGGGTTGTGAGGGTATCCCATTCCCAGGACCTTTCTTTGGGTCCACATCTGCACAATCATAGAACAGTCATATTGGAGATCAAAGGTCTTGGCTTGAGCTGAAACTACTTCCTGACTTTTTGCTGTGATAGTTAGAGGTAGACAGTCAAACTAGGTTGGCCTAGTCAAAAGAAGAGGAATCAAGGTAAACATCAATATGGCAGTTACTCCCAATAAAGTTGATTTGAAAGTATTTGGAAAGGTTCAATAAAATAATTGTGTGGTTATTGGAGATTGTAGAAAAACTATTGTGGGTTAAAAATCACAGTCAATCTCTCACCTGGAGAATTCCCTCAGTGATTATGAATTCATCCAGTTGCCATTTGTTGGAAATTTTGACCAGTGAAAGGATGGCTTGAGATCACACACAAAGTGTGGTTGAACAAAAGTGCTAAACTGTATTAGGTCAGAGTGTGGAAAGTTAAGTAAAATGTAACTCCCTGAGGAAGGTGGTTCTGAGTAGAGCAGATTCTAGAATTACCATGTGAGTACTCTTCTTTAGACAGGAAGATGGCTTGTTTGTCTGTGAGGCTGTACAATTCTGGAAGTTCTGTGGTCAAAAGGAAGCTTCTGACTATTGACCTGAGAATTTAGGATCAAGAAGTCAGGTTTAGTTATACTTAGAGGATAGAGCTAAAATATATTGTTCAGGAATATATGTACATCTTTAATAATCATGTTTTTATCACAACTGAGGAAGAAGTGTATTGTCTTAGTTCTGTATAAATTACCTTGAAGATAGTAGCATGTTGTTGGGACACAGAGATTTCTGCAATAAAGTCTCAAAAAGGCATTTTACTTTCTCAGCTCAGATTTCGACCCAAATATACAAACTTACAGGAATTGTTGTCACTCTGTTTGCTGGTAAGAGCATGTAGAATCTTGAAGGTAAAGGTAAAATGACTTGAAGATGAGACTCTTGCCCCAAATAATTATAGAGAGCAGATAAAATCAAATAAATGGCCATCAAAATGGCTATATCTTAGAGTAACTATAAAATCTACATGACACTACAAAGAATTGTACCATCTTCAGTTAGTTTAATTATGTCAAGCAGATACAGCTATAAATTGTTATCCACATTTTTTAGGAGAACTTGTGTTCTTGCTTGTCTCACTGATGACTAATTTGCCTTGACCTTATTGCTTGACTTGTGGCTGCCCACCCATTGTTTCTTCTGATTTCTGGCCTCTCCAATGGTGAGCTTCCTCTCTGGGGCTCACACGCTTTCTTGGCCTTGGCCTTGGATCCCCAGGTTCTAGCTTTTGGGGCTAATGTCTCCACATCACATTCCATGCCTCTGCAAACAGCACGATGACTTCTGGCTTATGGAGAACCACATTCACAGTCCAAGCCGTCAAACGAACCATGGCTTAACTGATGTCTTACCCGTAAGATTTGGACTTTCTTTGGAATAGGAAGAAACTTTTGCTTAAGAGCAATGGAAACAGCATCACCTCCTTCTCTCCCTGCTACACATGATACTGGGGTGCAGTATCCAGATCTATTGAGATTCTTGCCGCAAGCCAAGGCAGCCAGAGGGAAGGAACATTTCTTCCTCTGAATTCAGAGTACACAAGCTTTAATTCTGCTGGAGATTGGTGGGCCAAAAAGGTAGGTGTTTCAAATTTCCCATGTGGGTCTACCTGAGTCAGCTGCTCCTCCTAGCCTATCCACAATATGGGCGGCTGCTCTCCTGCTCCTGGCTCCTTCCTCATTGCCCATGTACCCCCTCATCTCTTTCACTCAAGACTGCCAGAGTTTCTTTTTTTATTATCTTTATTGTTTATTTCCATAGGTTTTAGAGGTGCTGTTTTGTTACATGGATAGGTTCTTTAGAGGTGATTTCTGAGATTTTGATGCACACATCACCTGAGCTGTATACGCTGTACCTAATATGTAGTCTTTTATCCCTCACACTCTTCCCACCCTTGCCACGGAATACCCAAAGTCCATTGTATCACTCTTATGCCTTTGCATCCTCATAGATTAGTTCCCACTTATGAGTGAGAACATAGGGCGTTTGGTTTTCCATTCCTGAGTATAATATTCCGGAGTATAACCACTTAGAATAATGGTCTCCAATTCCACCCACGTTGCTGAGAATGCCATTATTTCATTCCTTTTTATGGCTGAGTAGTATTCATATATATATGTGTGTGTGTCTATGTGTGTGTGTGTGTAATTTTTTAAATTAATTAATTAATTTATTTTTTGAGACAGAGTTTTGCTTTTGCTGCCCAGGCTGGAGTGTAATGGCATGATCTCGGCTCACTGCAGCCTCTGACTCCTGGGTTCAAGTGATTCTCCTGCCTCAGCCTCCCAAGCAGGTACCATCACACTAATTCTTTGTATTTTTAGTAGAGACGGGGTTTCACCATGTTGTCCAGGCCGGTCTCAAACTACTGACCTCAGGTGATCCACCTGCCTCAGCCTCCCAAAGTGCTGGGATTACAGGCATGAGTGTCTGGTCCTATGGTATCTTTATCCACTCACTGATTGATAGGCATTTGGGCTGGTTTCATATGTTCACAATTGCTAACTGTACTGCTATAAACTTGTGTGTACAAGTATCTTTTTCATATAATGACTTCTTTTTCTCTGGGTAGACACCCAGTAATGGGATTGCTGCATCAAATGGTAAGCCTGCTAGAGTTTCATTAAAATGTGTGCTTGAGCTCAGTGCTCTGAACACTATCAGAGTTTTAGTTGCTTCTAGATTCCCAAAGCTACATGTGAGGGAGTCAGATACTCAGACAGTTTTCAAATCCTGGCTTTGTGACCTCGGCTAGGATAACTCTTAACCTCTTTGGGCTTTATTTTTCATATCTGCAAGTAGGATTATTATTGTTGTTACAATTATTATTATGGTGGTGGTGTGAGAATTGAAGAGGGTGTATGTAAAGTACCTAGAACATGTTAAAACAAGCACTTTGTCAATCAGCTTGGGCAAAAGAGAAGGGCTCTGGATCATGAGGCTTAGACATTTAAAGTTTCTTATGGAAATAGAGAGAGTTGAGCTAGCCTTGATCACAGGCTACCCAGGAAGCTAAAGGCCACTTTTGATCCCTAGTAGCAGTTGTAAGCTGTCTTCTGAGTTGTGTTTCTGTTATCTTTAACTTTTCAGGAAATTCTTGACAAAAATTACAGCCTGATCTTAGTTGTGCAACAGGAATTTTGAAAAGCAGCCACCCTCCCCGAAGCCATGTAGGGAACACCAGCAGAGTCACATTGGAGGACTGGTGTTCACGGAAGACCACAAGCTTGTGAAGGTCAACTCAGCTGCGGCAGCTGAGCAGCTATAGGGCAAGTCTGCTGAAATCTGAAGACCCGAGACCTTTGTCCTGGGGGATATATGGTATGGTTCCCTTGGGTTCTCAGAAATGACTGAGATGACATTTTGAGAGAAGCTAAGTTTTGGAAATGAGGCCAGAGACTTGTGCCAAAATTGTGGATAAAGAGGAAGTTCCTGTTTGGGTTGTAGTGATAGGCTGTTGAGACTGGTGAAGGAAGCATCACACTCAATTTACCCCACACTATGAGTAGTAAAAGAGTTCTTAAAAAGACAGAGAGGCATAGCCTCATCATCAGAGCTCTTTAGGGAAACTGTGGGTGCTTGGGATTACCTCTATATGTCAGATTTTCAAATTAGCATTGCACACCAGAGACCTCTTCAGGTGAGGTGAACTTGTAAAAATACCTGAGAACGGCTATGAAACTGTAGTGTGCTGCTGCTGTGATTTCTGTTTTATTTTTTCATTTCATTTACTTTTCTATATACAAGTGTGTGTGTTTGTGCACACACACAGAGTATATATAAAGACATAGATATAGTATATAGAAATGTATTTGTATAAACACATGTATTATGTTGAAAGTTTGAGATTCTTTGGTTTTTGATTAAAAACTAATTTAAATTGTTATTAAGATCTGAAAATTAATTCACTCAGCTTTAAGAGACATAGAAATTCAGAGCAGCAATCCCTCTTTGGCAAATGTTTCTGTGGGGGACATCATTCTCCACTAAAGTAATTTTGAGCCACAATCTTAAATCAAACCATTCAAAGATAAAAATTATTTCCTTGGAAAAAGCTGTGAACAGTATTACCTAAGGCTTTGGGTAATTTCAAATGAAATGCTGAATTTAATATATTGAATGACACAGCATCTTTATTTTAAAATGGAACAAGTCAATAAGGTCTTTACAGGAACACACAGCTTGAATAATAAAATGTGTGTGAATAGATCTTAATAATTCATTCCATGTGCTGATGCAATTTGATACAAACTCAAGTGTTTTAATAAGAACTGTAAGCTGTTTTTTGAAATTATGTGTTGGATTAGAGAGAGAGAGAGAGAGAACAGACCAATTAAGCAACGAAAAAGTAGCGGGTGATTTGCTAATGCTGAATGAGTAGGAGCCATCTGGGACTATAAAGCGTCCCCAACAACCTACAGCTTCCCACACAGATCGTAACCTCCTCCTCCGACACCCCCACCACTACTTTGTGTAGGAGTTTATCTTTTCCAGCTATCATTATGGGTAGGGTAAAAACTACTTTTATAAAAATTACCTTCGTGGTTACTGAAAGCTGAAGAGGAATACTTCACTAACCATGGGTCATGACTCATAACGTAAATACTTATCTAGTAAGCATTTATAATATTTCTTTGGTGCTAAATTTTCTCATTGAATAAAGTTTGCTTTCATTTTGTTTCATCCACATCATAGTGGCACTTTCTGACTGAACTGCTTAACCCTCTGAATTCAACTCTTTGCAGAGGCATAAAGAATTTTGATGACTATTTCATTATGCTTCCTCTAAAAAATATTTTTTAAAGACTCTGAAGATTGTTGACTGTGTGCAAAACACTCTAAAGCTTGTATCAAAGTAACATAAGGCATTTAGATGAGAAAAGGGCATATACACAATCCACTTCAGCTACACATAAACTGGTTCATGTGTTAAGGACAGTTCTAGAACTTCGGAAACGTGGATAGGGACACTCCTTCTGAGTATAGTTCTCACAGCACAATCCCAAAGGCACTGCAACCAACTTCAACTCCCACTGAGCTTAGACCCTACCCTGAACATTGCCTTAGAAAAACAAACACACTCTTTTATGTAACCCCTCTCTCCATTCTCCCCTTCCTTTTACAAATTATATGCTAAAATGCTTCCAATGTAGTTATAAATAGATCCAGTAAGACATCAATTTCTACACCTTCCAAGGAACAGGGGAAACAATCACAGGAAATGAGGTTAAAAACAAATACTATTGGCCCGGCGCGGTGGCTCATGCCTGTAATCCCAGCACTTTGGGAGGCTGAGGCGGATGGATCACGAGGTAAGGAGATCAAGACCATCCTGGCTAACACGGTGAAACCCTATCTCTACTAAAAATACAAAAAAAAATTAGCTGGGCATGGTGGTGGGCGCCTGTAGTCCCAGCTACTCGGGAGGCTGAGGCAGGAGAATCGCTTGAACCTGGGAGCCAGAGCTTGCAGTGAGCCGAGATTGCGCCACTGCACTCCAGCCTGGGTGACACAGCGAGACTCTGTCTTTTAAAAAAAAAAAAAAGAAAAAAAAAGCTATTATCCAAATTACTAAAATAAAGGAAACTTGAACACTACTGAAAAAATAATTTTTACAAGAACATTCTAAAGCAAATTGTAGTATCACTTCATTTTCATTATTATAGTAACATTTATTCAATGACTTGGTATCAATAAATTGTATACAAATAAAAGTCCTGTGTTGGCTTAATATTTTATTTTTCAACTTTTGTGTTAGGGTCTGTAAACAAGTTTATTGGTACCTGTGTTTACAGAAGCACCATATTTAAATGTAGTATAAAATCTGATACATATGAGAATACGATGGGATATGTGTATGTGTGCTCATGTGTGTCTGTATGTGTGCCCATGCGTGTGCAAGAGGGTGTGTGGAAAGGTTTGTGTATGTATAAAATGCTGTGTATCTGTTTAATTAAGAGTGTTTCTGATAGGATATGATTCCAGTGGGTTAGGGAAGGAGAAGGTGAGAGGAGAGTAGGCCAAGGTTGACACAGAGGAAGTAAATAGAGGGAAGTTAAGCACAGTAACAAGGGAAGCAGGACATTGGCTGTGCTTCCCCTGGTTTATCTGACATTTTCCCCTGAGTGTTCCTACTCACCACTAGCAAACCTAAATCTATATTGATCCATCTGCACCTCTGTTATTGTCAGCATCCATCTCAAATTATTGAAACCAGTCTTTTGAGGATAGCCTGAAATATTATTTTGGTAAAAGAAAAGAAAATCTTGGGCTGGGCGCCGTGGCTCATGCCTATAATCCCAGCACTTTGGGAGGCTGAGACGGGTGGATCACGAGGTCAGGAGTTTGAGACCAGCCTGGCCAACATGGTGAAACCCCGTCTCTACTAAAAATACAAAACTTAGCTCGTGGTGGGCTCCTGTAATCCCAGCTACTTGGGAGGCTGAGGCAGGAGAATCACTTGAACCCAGGAGGCAGAGGTTGCGGTGAGCCGAGATGGCGCCATTGCACTCCAGCCTGGGCAACACGAGTGAAACTCCACCTCAAAAAAAAAAAAAAGAAAGGAAAAGAAAAGAAAAGAAAAAAAACTCTACGTATATTTTCCAAAATCATATTTGAAAATCTCAATGATTTAATTAATTTATAGGTAAATTGTTGGTAAAATACATTCCCTAAATGAATGTAAATATAATAAAGTAAGGTTTCATGTCTCCTCTGATTAAAGTGATATTTTATTGAAATTTTGTCATTTAAATAATGACCTTTCCCTTTGTTCAATGCCATTTCTTATATAAATTAATGTTTTAGTAGAACAATGGTGTCAGACATTGTATGTTGCTAAAATTGGTCAGATACTGCTAAATGTCATTGTAATTATCTCAGAAGTTTTCCATTTGGCATTGTGTGGATGAGAAAACGTGTTTCTTGGCTAAGCCAAAGTCTCTCTAGCCTTGAAATTATTATGTTATCTATAATCTAAAATATTTCATAACAGGACAATAACAAGAATAAAAATTTGTCAGCTGGTATCAAATTTTACAACTAAGTTCATACCTACCTGTTCATAATTTTAAAGTGTTTACTTTGACTTTTATATCCTCCAAATGTGATTTTCCCCCAAATCTTCTGTAATTATATATTTTTAAACTTTTTGTTTACATTTAATTTTCCAGAAACTATATTCATATTTTTTGCATCAACTTTATTTTTAATACTTAAGTGTCTTGAAATATGTATGATAAAACTCTGTTGCATACAAATGAGTGGGGAAAGAGCTGTGTCTTTAACACTGCCTCCAGCAGACAGTGTTTATTACTAATTTTCTTTCTGTGGGGGCTAGGGGAGGTTACATAGTAAGATCAGAAATATCAATTTGTTTTTTGTCATTTATTCTCTCAGTCAATATCTATTGAGTACTTCTGATGTGCCAGGCACTGTTTTAGGTGGAGAACAGAAGTAAACGAAACCAAATTGTATGCCCTGGTGGAGCATAAGATTAACTAGAGAAAGACAGAATGCTAACAAACAAGTAAAACATAGAATGTGTCAGAGGGTGATAAGTATGCAGAAATACAAAAGCGAGACAGGGAAGGGGTGCGGGATTCGGTAGTCAGAGAAGGCTCTACTGAGAAGGTGATATTGGAGTCCACATAGAAAGAAGGCAAGTGAGTGTGGAAAGGTGTTCCAGGCCCAAGCAACAGTGAGGGCAAAGGCCCTGAAGAGGAGGTATGCTGAAGGGAGAGGAGAAAGGATGAGGTCAGAGGAGTGAAAGAGGGCACATTGCATAGGACTCACAGTACTTTATAAGACTGTTGGCTTTTACTCTGGGAGACACTGAAAGACGTTAGATATTTATGAGCAGAGAAAAAATGTAATCTGACTTTTCCCCCCCCAAAGGAATCTTTCTAGCTGCTATGTTCAGAATAAACTCTAGGGGAGCAGGAATAGAAATGGGACCAGTAGGAGGCTATTTCAGACAGAAGATTCTGATGATGGGGTAGTGTGGGTAGAGTATAAGCTGAAGTCAGACCAACAGGATTTGCTGACAGAGTGGATGGGGCGTACTCGAGAAAAAGAATTCAAGGATGATGTCAGGCCAGTCGCTGTGGCTCATACCTGTAATCTCAGCACCTTGGGAGGCTGGGGCAGGTGGATCACTTGAAATCAGGAGTTCAAGGCCAGTCTGGCCAAAATAGTGAAGCCCCGTCTCTACTAAAAATACAAAAATTTGCTGGGCATGGTGGCAGACACCTGTAGTCTCAGCTACTTGGGAGGCTGAGGCAGAAGAATCACTTAAACCCAGGAGGAGGGTTCTGTAGTGAGCTGAGATCACGCCTCTGCACTCCAACCTGGGCAACAGAGTGAGACTCTGTCTCCAAAAAATAAAAATAAAAATAAAAATAAATAAATTAAACTAAATTAAATCAAAAAACAAAAATTACATCAAAGCTTTTGGTGTGAGCAACTAAACAGGTTGTGTTGCCATTCACTGAGATGGGGAAGCCGATGTGAGGAGGAAGTTGAAGGTTTAAAGAGGAAGATCTAGAATTCAGTTTGTGAGATTTTAGAGTTAAGATGCAAATTAGACATCCAAGTAGAGCCGTCAACGTAGGAGGTTGTATATATCACCTGGGAATTAAAGAGAGATCAACTCAGATATATTGATCTGGGAAGCATCTGCAAATAGATGGGACTTAAGGCCCTGAGATTACACGAGAGATCACCAACACACTCAGTGTAGAAGAGGTCCAGTGATTTAGCCCTGGGCCACTCCAATATTAAAAGAATAGGAAAGAGGAAAAATCAGAAAAAAAGACTGGTAAGAAGCATTAACTTACCAGGGAGAAAATCAGAGAGTGTGGTGCCCTGGAAGCCAAGTGAGAAGGGAGGATCTGCTGTGCAATCACTTGTGATGAGTAAGCGACCTGAAAATTTCCCACTGGTTTTTAAAAAGTGGACTTCATTTAGTGACCTTGACAGGAGCTATTTGTTTTGGAGGATTGAAGTGAAAGCCACTTTGAGAGAGTTATAGAAAATATAGAAGAATTTGGGAGTCAAGACAAATTTTAGTATTAACTTGGTGTTCTACTATTCAGTTGACCTCCCCTGACTCAGGCCTTGATATGCCCAGATGTCAAAGATTAGAAACCATAATGGCAGCTCACCTCAAACCCCTGGGGAATCATGACTAGAATTCTTCCTCTAGTTTTAGGAGATGGAAGAAAGCACAAGAGAGATTTTTTTAAAATAGAAAGAAAGATCAAAATTATTAAGCAATCAATAAGATTATTAATAATCTTTAATTTTTATTCCCACTATCTCCAAGTTGTGTCTTCTCACTGCTCTTTCCCCTAAACTACCATATTCAGTTATTACCATCCTACAAAACTCCAAATAAAACTCTCAGAGTAGTAAATCAAAGGCCCCAAACAGTTAAAGTTAATGCCTTGATAAAACATGATGGATAGAACATTGTGTTGGCCTGGCCACTGAGGGCCTGTGTAAAAAAGGGAACAGATGGCAGGAGTCCAAACCTACAACTGCAAACCTAGCTAGAGAGTTGGGCATGGTCGGTCCAATGGGAGACAGATTCAGGCAATTCCCAGGGAGGTATGGGGTAATGATTGGGTTAGCAGGGTCAAGGATGAAGGAGACGCCTTCAGCCAGTGTCATGAATAGGAAGTGCATATAGTCAGGTTGGAAAAATCAGCTGAAGTATGGTCAAGGAAGAGGGTCAAGGCTGGTTCAGAGGTAAGACTCAGATCTTTAGACCAGAAATGACCTTTTTGCTTCATTTTGTACCATTATGCATTACTTCTTATCCCAGTTACCCTCAGTGATCCATCCTCTGTGATCAAGTCTGCAACTGGCCAGCTCCTTGTCTTAGACCATTTCCTGCTGCTATAGCAGAATACCACAGACAGAGCAATTTAAAAAGAATAGAAGTTTATTTGGCTCACAGTTCTGGAAACTCGGAAGTCCAAGAGGATGGTGTCAGCATCTGCTTGGTTCACGGTTCTGGAAATTGGAAAGTTCAAGAGGATGGTGTCAGCATCTGCTGAGGACCTTCTTGTTGAATCATAACATGTGAAGGGCGAGAGAGAATGTGGGACAGAGAGGAGGGGAGTCAGAACTTCACCTTTTTATCAAAAGCTCACACATGAAATAATGAACCCACTCCTGAGATAATGACATTAAACCATTCAGGAGGGCAGAACCCTCAAGCCCTAATCACCTCTTAAATATGCCACCTCTTAATCCTATTACAATGGCAATTAAACTTTTAAAATGAATTTTAGAGGGGACATCCAAATCATAGCACTCGTCAATATCCAAGGCATAGGTAAGGTTTGATAGAATGTTTCTCACATAAAGAAGTCCCTGGAATTCTTCAGGCACCCTGCCTAATACTGAAGCTAGAGCTTGGATACTGATTAGACCAGGCAGACAGGATGGCAAACCGCCATGGCTACCAGGTTCCTTCCTTATTCTCAGTCTCTCATCCCCATGAGTCTTCCTTTTCTGACCACTTCTGATGATAACTAGAATTGCTCTCTGCATCAAAGACAAGAAAGTTTTCACTGCATGTGATGGAAATTCAAACCAAACCAACTTAAATGGAAATCATTGGTGTATGTAATTTACAATTCCAGAGGTTGCAGGTACTTCAGGCATTAGGCTTATATATTTCTGTTTTCAAGTCCTTGCTCCCTAACAAACCCAGAGAGGGACACACTAAGTATGACCATTCTCTTTAAAATATTGTAAGTATTTATTCTTAGGACATCTAAACTGATGTTCTATTCATGTAAATTATGAGAAGTGTGGCATCTTAGATAAGGAAGTGATTCTCCAGCTTGAAAATCATATTATTAAAATTCTTTTTCATCTTATATGTAATTTCTTCTGTAGACAGCTACTTTCAGTTTATACAAGCCTTAAAGCTAGATTCAGTACTTTTTCAGTTTTTCCCAACAGAAACTCTTCTCTATGAAGCATGAGTGAGCAATGTAAATTTACCAATGACTTTGCAGAGGACACTAAGGGAGAGCTTGCATTGCATGACATATGGTATTTAACTCCAAAATTGCCATACATTTTTCTCAGTTACCAGCCTTTGGGTCTCCCGCTGACCATTTCTCCCATGTGAAGTCTCAAATCTCTCCCCTCCTAAGCAGATAGTAGAGCTCTCCTTCATTCCTATCTATCTCAGGTGCCAGCCAACCTGTAACCCTGGAGACTCCAAACAGGCTCACCAGTATCAACTCCGAAACTGAGTCTCCTCCAGGTGGAAACTCTTGGAATATGACCAAAAAAAGAATTTTTTCTTTGCTATTTGCATTTACATTGATGTCCACACATCAATTTCCAAATAATATTTTTTAAATTTCCCTAAATAAAAGGAGAGTGTAAATACCATAATCTTCATATCTAAGAAAGAACTTTCAGTTAAGTCTGGTCTCTACAGTCAGCGAGCTACCACATCCTTGAAGATACAGGAATCTTTGCAAAGATTTTCCCAACAGCAACTCTAAATGATGAGCGATTATGAGGAACTCATATAAACAATGTTTTTCTACTTTCACTTGAGAAACAAAATCTTAAGGTGGGAGAGATGAGTTTTATGGTTAAATTTTACAGTGATTATGAAAATAGTTAATTGGGTTAAGAGAAGAATATTCTGGGTCGGGCTTGAAAAATGCAGTGTCTCTCCCAGTCAAAACAGTCATCGGCAGAGAAAAAAAGGAAGAATCGCTGTCTCCGTGGTCCAAGACTTTTTACAACAGAGGAAAATAACTGAGAAAACTTGTTAATATGTACACATTTTATTAATATTTACCTCTCAGTCTAATTTGGTAAAAAGGAGCTACGGGTAAATGAGTATAAGGAAGTGGGTTTGCATAGAATTTAAATTTATACCTATTGATCTTTCTGTTGCTGGCAAGGATATTTGTAGCTACATTTACCCTTACTTGAAAAATATCTACTGTGTTCTAAATCTTCTTAAATCCACACACTATATATTCACCATAAAAAGGCAAAAATGAAAATCCAACAATATACATCAGTCCTGAGCAGACATAACTTCTCTCAGAGGGCTATTCAGAGGAGTATAGTGGACCAACAACTTTTTAAGGGGACAAACTTATAGGACAAGAGAGACAGTTTATACAAAAAAAATCTTTCCACTTTTTTTTTTATATTTACATCACATTTTGAACTTTTATTGCGTTAACAAGATTTTGATCTAATTGCATGCTTTCATGTCTCTGCTAACCACAAAAATAAGCTGGAAGTTTGGGGGACACTAAATTCATATTGGGATGAGCAGAAAGTGATGCAATATATTAGATATCCACTAATCTACTGACTGATATTAGTATTCCAGATATTCACAGACTTCAATACTGACTGTAATACCGAGCCTTGCTAGTGTCCACGTATCAGAATGCAAACAGTACCGTGGTCATGGCCCACAGCACCCAAAGGACACAATGTCTTAGCCACAGTCATCTCTGTTCCTCACTGACAACATGGAAAACTTGGCAAGGACACTTGGATTTGCAATTAAAATTGTAGGACATAAACTTGCTTACCAAGAAATGTTCCTATAATTTGGGAAGGCGTGTAGTTTCTAATATTCACCTTTTTTCTTGTTATAAAAAAATGATTTCAAAAAGCATTGTTAGCTTCTTGGTCTGTCTCCTCCATTCCTTACAACTGCAGTCAAATAATGTTGAAAACTCAAATTATTTAATAGATTAATATAGTTTCTTTTCTGGTTTTAACAAATATTAGCATTATTGAGAGATCATCTGGAATATAAGAGACATGAGAGTAAAATCTTGCCATAACTACATGCGTGGGGTTTTAAGAAGTCAAGGGTAAAATGCAGGGTTGCATTATTCGAGGTTAATGAGTTGCTTGTTGGATCTGTGTATCCAATTGACAAGAGAGATCTGGAAGCAGAATCTAAATCCATCCTGGTCCCAACTCAGTTTGCTGCCACCTGGTGGCAGCTGTCCACAACAGCTTAACTATCTCTGTGATCAGGGGATTTCCAGGACAGGCTCAATGAAACCCCAGCTCTGTTTATTTGATCCTCATTTCTCTGGCTGTAACTGTGGGAGATTAGGCTAGGAAGATACTGAGGATGCAGAGAGCCACCCTTCACCTTATCACCTGCTTCACCACACAATGTTGTCTGACATTTCCGAAATAAGATCTTTTACCTGACCTCCTTTGAGAAAATAGTAGGAACCAATTGCCAATTGCTTTATATCGGGATTCACATTATCTTGGTGCTGTATTGTTGAGGGGTTTTATGTTAATTTGAAACACATGAAAAGTAACAGAGGACAAGAGCAAGATTCTGGACCATGGTTCCAGGTAATTCTTCCATGTACTCCCAGGTTTAACATAATGTTAAGAGAATGGACTCCCAGCCAGCACAGTGACTGACAGAAGTCTGCTCTCTTTGGGCATGGATTCTTGGAGTTTGGAATGTCTCCCTAATTCTGTTATGTGAAATAACTGGGTTAACACAGAAGCTCACTACCTGGAGGGATTAAACATAGGGACCTTATGTACTGTTTAAACTAAACCATTTCTTGAACGCCTTTAATAGTTCCTGACAAAAGAGGGTTTCTTTGACTGCTAAATTTGTTATTTTTTATAAACACTATGGTACTTTTGTGTATAGATAATTATAGAGAAATTTAAAGTGACCCACAATCTCACTACCCCAAAAATTCAAATTATGTTTAAAGGAATATATAAATGTATTTCAAAAATTCAAGCAGTGCTGAGAATAAGAAAATGAAAATTAGGAAGTCTTTCTTTCCTCATCTCCTCCCCTGAAATTACCACTGCTAAGTTTCCTTTATAATGTTTTGGTTTTATGTATACAATGGAACAGTTCTGCAACTTACTTTTTGCACAAAATAACATCAATATATACATATATAGATGTACCTCATTAAAAAAAGTCACGAGAGAAAATCATTCACTGTGTTAGCATAGTTTTTATCCAAGACTAGAGCCTGTGATAAAAGAGTTCCATACAAGTGTACCTTAGTCAACTTGAGTTGCTATAACAAAAATAACATGAAATAGGTGACGTCAAGAACAGAAACTTATTTCTCACTCTTCTGGAGACCAGGAAGTTCAAGATGAAGAAGCGAGTAACTCGGTTCCTGGTGAGGGCCCTCTTCTTGGTGTGCAAGTGGATGCCTTCTTGCTGTATCTTCACCTGGTGGGGACAGAGAAGAAGCAAGCTCTCTTGTGCCTCTTCTTGTAAGAGTACCAATCCCATCACAAGAGCTCCATCCTCATGGTTAATTACTTTCCAAAGGTTTCACCTGCAAATACTATCACTTGGGGATGAGGATTTCAACATCTGAATTTGGGAGAATTCAATAAACATCCTGTCCATAGAAAAGTGGTTTTTCTGAAATGGCCCCAGGGATCATGAGTGAGCCATAGAGAAAGTGTCCTCACCTCCAAGATGGCCTCCTAGTTCCCTGCCTCCTGGTGTTCACACTCTTGTGTAATCCCTTCCTGCTTTGAACCTGAGGTGATCTATGTCACCCATAGCATACAGTACAAGTGATAGTATGTCCCTTCTGAAACTAGGTCATTAAAGATGGTGTGACTTCCTGCTTGCACTCTCCCTTGCCCTCTGTTGCATCACTCACTCTGGGGAAACTTGGCTGCCACCTTGTGAGCAGCAGTCCATGTGGTGACAAACTGAGTGCTGCTCCTCACATCCCTGTAAGTAACTTTAGAAGTGGGTCCTCCCACCCCAGCCAGGCCTCATGATGAATGCACTCCTAGCTCACATTTGGAATGCATCCTCATGAGAGACCCTGAGACAGACAGAACCACTCAGCCAAGCTGCTTCTGAAGTTGACCACAGAGACTGGTGAGAATAAATATTTGTTGTCTTAGGCCGGGCGTGGTGGCTCACGCCTGTAATCCCAGCACTTTGGGAGGCCGAGGCGAGTGGATCACGAGGTCAGGAGATTGAGACCATCCTGGCTAACACGGTGAACGCCGTCTCTACTAAAAATACAAAAAAATTAGCCGGGTATGGTGGCGGGTGCCTTTAGTCACAGCTACTTGGGAGGCTGAGACAGGAGAATGGTGTGAACCTGGGAGGAGGAGGTTGCAGTGAGCCGAGATCGCCCCACTGCACTCCAGCCTGGGCAACAAGAGACAAACTTTGTCTCAAAAACAACAACCAAAAAAATTTGTTGTCTTAAATCACTAAGTTTTCAGGTCATTTGTTGCATGGCAATAGATAGCTAATATAGGAAGTCAAGCAGAGGAGGAGGGATAGGCAGTGTAAAAATGTGTTGGTCACCTTTTTTTTTTTTTTTTTTTTTTTTTTTTTGAGACAGGCTCTTACTCTGTCACCCAGGCTGGAGTGTGGTGGCATGCTCTTGGTCCACTGCAGCTTCAACCTTCTGGGCTCAAGTGATCCTCCCACCTCAGCCTCCTGAGTAGCTGGGACTACAGACAAATGCCACCATGCCTGGATAATTTTTGCATTTTTTGTAGAGATGGGGATTTACCATGTTTCCCAGGCTGGCTTCAAATTCCTGAGCTCAAGTGATTCACCTCCCTCAGCCTCACAAAGTGTTGGGATTACAGGTATGAGCCACCGTGCCTGGCATGTGTTGGCTACTTCTATGGTCAACTGATGCTCCATCCAGCAGGACCCTCTGAGGAGCCTTATGTAATGCATGTCAGAATTGTCCTTCTAGAAGATCCAGGGGGGAAGCATTTCCAACAGCCCCATCCTTCATTGGTCAAGTGTGCTCTATCAGTGTTAACTCTTCAGTACTTCCAGGTTACATGTGGGTGAGCACCAAGTGGCTTCCCATGGACTTCTCATGCCACACTATGTGGTATATGACATAGCTCAAAGCAAGACTATCAGATCATGCCTGTACAAATCTGGTTGAAGCCTGCTCCAAACCATAGCTACAGGGATGGAAAAGAAGTACATCTGATGTAACAATATACATCACATTTCCCATGATCTTCCTTTTCATACATATGTACACCACTTATTATTTTCAACATAGCAATTTCTTCTTGGAATTTTAAAAAATATTGAAACTGAGTACATTCACTATAATGAACTTTCTACTTCATGTGGTAAGTCAAGTTTTATTGTTAATGTGTCTATTGCTTAATTCTATATGAATTTATAATGCTCTTAATTCAAGAGTGTTGCAGTGGCTCATGCCTGTAATCTCAGCACTTTGGGAGGCCGAGGTGGGCAGATCCCCTGAGGTCAGGAGTTTGAGACCAGCCTGGTCAACATGGTGAAACCCTATCTCTACTAAAAATACAAAACTTAGCCAGGCGTGGTCGTGGATGCCTGTAATCCCAGCTACTCAGCGGGCTGAGGCAAGAGGATCACTTGAACCCAGGAGGCAGAGTTTGCAGTGTGCCAAGATCATGCCATTGCACTCCAGCCTGGACAACAAGAGTGAAACTCCATCTCAAAAAAAAAAAAAAAAAAAAAAAGAAAGAAAAGAAAATTATCTTTCATTTCAATTTGAAATTCCTTAAATTAATGAAAGATTATATATTTTAGTTGATACTACCAAAATAAAATCAATTTCAAATCTCCACATTGTTAATCCACATCTCTCATGTCCCTTTAGAGTCTGTGATTAAGAGAAGCAAGAGAAATTGAGCACTTTGGGGGCCATTATGAACTAAGATGAATAAGCACTTCCTTTTGCAAATTAGAAATTGCAGCTGAATTCAACTGTGAGGGATGTTGAAACATTGATGTTTTTCTTTTTGTTTGAATTTTATTTTAATTTTCTTTGGTTAGATGACTTCTCAAAATTGCCCTTCTGTTTCTTTAATGTTGACCTTAAATGCAGGGTGGCATTTTACCTGCACCGGTCAAAATAAGATACTACTCACATGGGACTCCTTGACTTTATGAATCTTTCTTTTCCGAAATTGGATGGAGAAATGTGTTGGCAGAAATGGTCTTTAAGAAAAAGACAGTGACTCAACTTCTGAAGTGAAGCCAGGTTCTCAGGCTACAGGGTGCTGGGGCGGGCAGGGAGAGAACTCATTTCAGTAGAGTGCAGGAAGTTACTTAATGCTGCTTTTGAGTCAGAAGAGGGTAGAATCAGTTATGATTGAACTCTCTTTAGTTCCACCTAAATGTAGATAGTTTAACATGTGTAGATAAAACATATATGTGTGTATTTTTATTCATCTGTGTCCTATTTTGCTTTGATAGGAACCTCCCAACCCCCATCCCTTTTCTTCTGTTTAAGTCCAATAGTGATGAGTCACTGACACCCATTGCTTTGAAAGTAAGGACTTTCTAGGTCAGAGATTTTTTTTTTAATATTACTATACATTTCCCTTTATTCGGTGCCTTTAGTGGGCTCATATATAGAGGTCTATATTTCAAAGAATTCTTGATTTGAGAAAAAAAGAGATAATCCATGTTCACAACACATCTGGTCTGTGCTAGGCACTTTATATACTGTTTTGTTTAATCCATAAGCACGTAGTATGCTTCACTCTGAAAAACAAGGAAATGGATACAGGGGCTCTGTTACGTTAATGTAACCCCCAAAGAGTTCACCTTGCTCTCTGCCTAGACAGAGCAGATTCATCAAAATAGGAGAATTGCAATAGAGAAAGAGCAATTCATGCAGGCTGTGTGAGAGACCAGAGTTTTACCATTTCTCAAATCAGTCTCCCTGAGCATTCAGGGAGCAGTTTTTAAGGATAGCTTGGTGGGTGGGAGAAAGCCAGTGAGCCAGGAGTGCTGACTGGTCAGAGATGAAATCATAGGGAGTCAGAGCTGTCTTCTTGTGCTGAGTCACTTTTCTGGGTGTGGGCCGCAAGATCAGATGAGACAATTTATTGATCTGGATGGTGTCAGCTGATCCACCAAGTGCAGGGTCTGAAAAATACCTCAAGCACTGATCTTAGGAGCAGTTTAGGGAGGGTCAGAATCTTGTAGCCTCCAGCAGTATGACTCCTAAACCATAATTTCTAATCTTGTGGCTAATAATAGTCCTACAAAGGCAATCTAGTCCCCAGGCAAGAAGGAGGTCTGCTTTGGAAAAGGGCTGTTACAGTCTTTGTTTAAACTATCAACTGAGCTTCGTGGGGGCTGGGGGGGGGGGGGGCGGTCACGCCTATAATCCCAGCACTTTGGGAGGCGGAGGCGGGCGGATCACGAGGTCAGGAGATCGAGACCATCCTGGCTAACACAGTGAAACCCCGTCTCTACTAAAAATACAGAAAAATTATCCTGTCGTGCACCTGTAGTCAGAGCTACTCGGGAGGCTGAGACAGGAGAATGGTGTGAATCCGGGAGGCGGAGCTTGCAGTGAGCTGAGATGGCTCCACTGCACTCCAGCCTGGGCGACAGAGCGAGACTCCACCTCAGAAGAAAAAAAAAAAGTTTCTCCCAAAGTTAGTTCAGTCTATGCCAAGGAATGAACAATTGGAGGTTAGAAGCAAGGTGGAATCAGTTAAGTTGGATCTCTTTTGCTGTCTCAGTCATAATTTTGCAAAGGCAGTGTCAAAGTGGCAGAACTGAGACTAGAACCAAAGTCTACCTCTTCACATAACCTCTGATTTTTCTACCCCATTACACTTGCTCTACATCTTCACAGTCCTTGCCTTTGCCAAGGTCCAATGCTGTGGCATTACCCAGGTCACTACCTCTTGGCATTCTTTCTTCTGAAAAATGTGGTACTTAGAACCCTGAAATCCATGCCAGTTCAAACATTCTAAGAGTCTTTAAGATACTGACCAGGTGCAGTGGTTATTTGTATTTGTATGTTATTTTATTTATTTGTGCCAGGGCCTCTCAGGGCCTGGCCACTGAAAATTAAAATACGAATATTCATAAGCCATGCTTGATACTACCAGGACTGTTCCGTTTCAAACACTGATTATTGCCCCATTTTTCAGAGACTTGTTCATTTGTTTGGATATTTAGAAATATTTTCCACAAGCAGAGAGGTCTCAGATAATCTGTGTTTAGCTGGAAATGGATTTAGGGTCTCTATCTAACTGTGGACTTTCCTATTCTGTTGTCAGGCCAGAATGTCTTGGGAAAATTTTAGGGAATTCTTCTAGATATAACTACTCCACTAAAGAGAACAGAGAACGGTTTGGGGCTTCTATCCTTCTCTTTCACTCTTTGGAAGGAAAAAGGAATTGGTAAGCAGCTGGAAAAAAAGCAGTACACTATCCCAATACCTGTAGTTTCATTACTGTATTTATAAATTGTTCCACCTTAACTTATAAAAGGTGCTCATGCATTCTCAATCTAGGTGACATTTCTGGTAATTTCAAGATAAGTTATTTTTGTTGGGGATGTTCTTTCATATAGCATTTAAATATAATTTTTCCAGATGCCATTACTACTTTAAAAGCACTTTAAGCTCAATTCTGTTTTCCTTCTTGGAGGAGAAAGAACCCAACTTTCAAAAGGTACCAGTGTGACAGAAATCTTGCGACTGTTGGTGCGAAGAGCTTAATTCACAAAAGCAAAAGCACAAGAACTCTCTGATCAACTCCATTCCTTTTGGTCTATTAGTCCACATTTTTTAAAATACCCAATTTGAAAATCAAAGTAGAAAATGTGATCATTGCCAATTTCTCTTCGATAAGGTAGTGGAGAAATTTTAAAAGGCAAAAGGCAAAGAAGCGAAAATTTATATAGGACAAAGGAATGCAAAGATTATTTCTTAAAGTTCTATTAATAATACTCCTAGTCTGTTGAGGTTGAAAGAGATAAAGTATCAGGCTTTGTATAAAATTTTGCTTTGCAGTTACATTTCTGTAGTTGAAATTAGAAGCCAAGACTCAGTGTTCAAATTATGAGGGCAATTTAGCTCAAAATGTATCTGAATCAAAATTTTTTGCTAAATACTCATCAGTTAGATTCTAACAGAATGATGATTTTGTTTACTAAAAATCTCTTCTTTCTAGGTAAAACTGAGACAGCTATTGAGACAATAGTAGTTAATTAACCCCCTAATCATCTATTGAATTGAAATTAGGATTTAATTTGGTCAAAATAGAGGAGAAATCAAATAGGCTATCTTTATTTAAATTAGCCCCCAAATAATTCTGCAACACAGAGCAAAGGAATAAGCAGAGAGCAGTGTCGATCTAGCTGCCAATGTAAAAAGTAAGTATTCCTTTCACACATATTATTTCCAGACCTAATATATACAAGCTTACTGTATATAAGCTTTTGTTGTTCTCTGTTGTTGCAGACAGCAACACAATTTTTAAATAAACAGAATTAATACTACAACTATTACTCTTGACTGTTGATACTTCTACTAATAAAAATTACATTTTATTGTGCCCAACCACACGTCAGCCCCTGTGAGTAATGAAATATTGTTTCTTGGTAATGCCAAATGTCCTTTTTCTTCCTAATCTTTGTGTTCTCATTTGTGTTTCTGGAGGTATTTACAAATTAGCCTACTCTACACAACAGTTGTACATGGCTGGTGAGTAAGATTTTAGGTTATTAAACAATTCGTTTTCATCTTAAGTTTGTATAAATCAGGTGTGGAAATAATATGTGTAAAAGGAATACATTTTACATAGGCAACTAGATGGACACTGGACTCCAGAATCGTGGGATATATATTTTTTAATTTCCAACTGTTAAGTTCAGGGGTACACATGCAGGGTGTGCAGGTTTGTTACATAGGAAAATGTGTGCCATGGTAGTTAGCTGCACAGATCCATCCATCACCTAGTATTAAGTCCAGCATGCATTAGCTATATTTGATGCTCTCCCTCCCCACAACCCCAATCCCAGCAGGCCCCAATATGTGTTGTTCCCCCTCATGTGTTCGTGTGTTCTCATTGTTCAGCTCCCATTTCTTATAAGTGAGAATATGCAGTTTGGTTTTCTGTTCCTGTGTTAGTTTGCTAAAGATAATGGCCTCCAGCTCCATCTATGCCCCTGCAAAGGACATGACCTCATTCCTTTTCATGGCTGCATAGTATTCCACAGTCTATACATACCACATTTTCTTTATCCAGTCTATCATTGATTCCATGTCTTTGTTACTGTGAATAGTGCTGCAATGAACATACACAGGCATGTGTCTTTATAATAGAACTATTTCTATTCCTTTGTATATATATCCAGTAATGGGAATGCCAAGTCTAATGGTATTTCTGCCTCTAGGTCTTTGAAGAATCACCACACTGTCTTTCACAATGGTTGAACTAATTTACACTCCCACCAACAGTGTAAAAGTCTTCCTTTTTCTCTACAACCATACCAGCATCTGTTGTTTTTTGACTTTTTAGTAATAGCCATTCTGACTGGTGTGAGATGGTGTCTCATTGTGGTTTTGATTTGCATTTCTCTAATGATCAGGGATCTTGAGCTTTTCTTCATATGTTTGTTGGCTGCATGTATGTCTTCTCCGGAGAAGTGTCTGATCATGTCCTTTGCCCACTTTTTAATAGGGTTGTTTGTTTTTTTCTTGTAAGTTTGTTTAAGTTTCTTACAGATGCTGGATGATTGACGATGAACTCTAGAATGTGGGAGATTTTTAATAAAAGAAAATTTAATTAAATTTTCAAACAAAAAGTTTAGCTTTATTTAAATAATTTTTATTTGAATGTTTGTTATTCATTCATATTATTTTACATCTTAATGCTTATTATTTTGAATATTTAGAAGAAATTTGAATATTTAGAACAAAACTAATTTAACATATAGAAATAACTTTAATGTTTGGAATTTTTATGAGGTAAGTCATATTGGTATAAAAATCTATTAAAATACTTGTATACTTTGAATACAATTGCCTTTATTTTTTAATCATTTAGACCCTGTTAGAAGAACAAAAATTGTAAAGAAATTTTGATGACAAAGCCATAATTAGCACCTTCACTACAATAAATATCTTTTAAAATTTGGAAGTAATATAAATTTATTTATAATTTATGCACATCTTCATTTTATTACTCATTCAAATGTTGTCAATCAACATAATATCACATTTATGCAGTCATGGTTAAAATTCATACATCTTTGCTATTTTGCCAATAAACTATATCTTTACACATTTAAAAAATTTTACTGTGGTGAAAGCATCATTTGTCAGGGTGAAAATATAGAACATATTTTTAAAATTTTTTTGTACCGTTATTTGAAACTTCTAAATATTTTGACTCACAGTTAAGACGACTTCTATTTGCATTCTTTACTAAGCGCTGCAAATGTTAGGGGCGGACCTGGAAGGAAGTACTTCCACTTCGGCAATTTCTCCAAATCTCAAACGCTAGTGCCAGAACGGATCTTAGACATCCCCTAATCCAACCTCTTTATTTTACAGATGGGAAAGCATGTTGACTGGCTATAACCCTGTGCCAAACTATAACGTTTTCTGAGGAGGACCAGGAAATGGAGCTCCCTGAAGCAGCCAGAGGGGCATGACCTGTTAGCCCAGCTGAGGGATGCCCAGGTCTTCTGTTGCAAACAGCCCACATGTCTTAGACAGAAAGTTCAGGCCCCGATAGCTGACTGAGTGAGACTAGCCTGTTCATGAGGCTTGTAGGCAGCTTGCACTGGCCATGGGCCACTAAGCAGGAGCCCTCTCCAGTTGCTGCCTGTCTCTCACTTGTGTATGTTTTAACAAGGCATTACATTTGTAAGTGTATCAATATAAGACAATTCTAGAAGAGTTGATTACAAAGGAAGTAAGGCTAGTAGATAGTGCAGTACCCTTGGGCTAGAAGCAACCAAGTTGGTACCACTGGGAGAGAAGCGGCCAGAACCCAGGAGAGAGATTAAAATGGGGAGGGCGGCCTAAGAGGGGCAGTGGTCTCGGGTGGGGAAACACAGCTAAAATGATTTCACAAGGAAAGAATGAGGGGGAATAGATCTCTTATTTCATTTGACATGTCCCCCTGATCCCCAACCATGGCTTTCCATTGGTGAAATCCAGCTGGAAGTTAGAGGGTCAGAGACCTTGAAGATGCAGTCCTTATCAGTCAGATATCTACCTCCAGAGCAGAAAGGAGGTGAAAGGGGCGGAAATGGATTTGAAGGGGCACATGGATGATACTTGGCACAGAAAATGAGGCTTTTCATCATGTATTCTGGAGCTTTTCATTGTCTTGCTAATCAGAAAAAGTAACAAAATGCAGTTGGGGCAGGGAATCAGTATCACCCTAATACTTGGACAAGCAGGGCCCCAGCTCAAGAACCCTGTACTATGAAGTACCTTTCTTGACATTTTCTAAGACCCTCTGGTGCCTGGGACCACACGGAGCTGGCAGAGCCACGAGGGCAAAATGCTCAGGGCTCTGTGGGTTCTGGTCTTTGCATCTTCTTATTTGGGGCAGTCTCTGATTCTCTTTCCCAAACAAGGCATCATCAGATGCCCTGACTTATGCCTGAGGTGTTGTCCCCAGGCTGTCTGGTCAGGCCCTGGTTCTAGGAGGATGGCCTGGTAAGCAGTTCTCTACTGACTGCTTGCTTTCTTTAATGGGATCACAAGAAATTGGGCCACACCATGGTGCTGGCACACTGACATGAAGTACCTCTTGCTCCAGTCAGACGCAGGGTGAGCTCAGGCCTCTGGTCCACTGTGGATTCTTGGCCTATGGCTGCATTCTTGGCCTTTCACCAGCACAAATTCCATCCAGGATTCACCTCTTGTCTACAGCACTTGTGGGTGGTGAGAGTGGCAGAAGGCATCCTTCCTTTAGCTTACGTGAGTTACCAGGGAGGTCACCCCACGTTCTTGGCAGGCTTCATGCCACATATGGTTGATAGTCACAGAGCAGGCTACACCTATATAGTCTGAAAGTGTTCAAGACCAGTGCACTGCTATTTCAAAGGGCCCTTTCATTCCACGTCCTCTCTTGTCCCTAATTGATACTATGATGTTGTTCTCTCAGGTCTGTCTTAAACCATGTCATATGAGGGAGGCCATTTCTTGCACATATAAGAATGCCCTTCTCACTCCACTCACTAGCCCTTTGCTTATACCTTTTGTTGGCCGCAATGTGTAGAGGAAAGAGTGCAGGTGACATTGAAAAAGTGATCATTCTAAGAAGACAGTGATTATGTTCTAAAGAGTTTATAGGAGATACAGTTGGAAAACATGCTTTTGCTACAAAGCTCTGAATGGCAAATTTAACATGACCATCAAACAAATTATTGCTCATATTTTTTGCACAGATGGGGCAAGGCTTGCATTTGTGGGCCTCATTGACAAAGCACAGAAACAAACCCTTTCAGAGTCGCTGGAAGGCAACATCCATGGGTTGCATGATGGACAATACAACATCAAAAGTAATGATCTAACCAGCAGTAAACAAATGGCACTGGCAACAACAGAGGCAAGAATAGCTATATTTTCCCCCATAAAACAGATTCTAAAGATCCATGACATTTTCAGTAAAAACAGCATTACTATCATTTGCTTGTGGTAAAAAATATGAAATTAGCCAGAAACTGCACATTTATCAATAAAGAACATTTAAAAAATGGCTTCTGGATCTGAACAAGACAATGCCTGAACACCACAAAGAATCTTCAGTACACTGATTAGATCATAAGCAAATACCTAAGTACCTCTTCTCTACCCATTATTTTAAATCTTCATCAATAAAATACTGTTGCTTGTAAGGACTGATGAATCTTGCAGTCTATTTTTAATCAGAATGTTAATAAGGACAGGGACCATACAAAAATTATTTGCATCAGGCCTATATAACTTAGAAGCTCAGGGGACCTTATAAGTAGCTTCCTCCCTTAGTGTCCAGGGACGGGGCAAGGGTAATGCTAACCACCAAAGGGGTATGATGCTGATGTGGGAAGATGCCTTAATATGTATCTGGATTTTTTTTAAATCAGATGTGCCAAGATGGCAGACATAGAGACAACTACCTTTGAAGAAAGAGTTTTATTACGCACAGTTCCCAAGTGGAGGGGCATGCCATGCCATACAAGGCCACATGGGGAAGACCAGGTTCCATCAGAAGGCAGAAAAAATGAGCAGAAAGTATGGACAAAGGGCTTTTATTGTGGTTTTAGGGGCACAGGAATAGTCAAGGCAAGGTAAGCAGTTGAGGACTGGCTAGTTTGAAAAATTTTACCTGGTTGCATAATATAGGGGTGGTCCCTGACTATCAGTTCCTCATCCTAAGTGGATTTAAGGCAGGGGAAATACTAGTTTGGTGTGTGAGAGTTAAAGAAAGCTGGTGGTTTAGGTTATGGGTTTTGGATTGGTTGGTTTGCATGTGAAACACAAGTTGTTTACTACCTATAGGAATTAGCTAGCTGTGGGAGGGGCAGATTTTCTAGCCTTAGCAAGAACCCAAGATATCAAAGATCATAAAAGACAGAAAGTTAAAAATATGACTAACACATAAGAACATCACTGGTCTCAATGACAGAAGCCTGGGTTCAAGTCCAGACTCGGCTTCTTTTTAGTTGTGTGGCCTTTTGTAAGTGAATTTGGCATTATGAATCCTCAACGTCCTCATACATAAACTGCAGCAATAATATATGCATTACCCCATGCCTGTAATCCCAGAACTTTGGAAGGCCGAGGTGGGCGGATCACGAAGTCAGGAGCTCGAGATCATTCTGGCCAACATGGTGAAACCCCACCTCTACTAAAAATACAAAAATTAGGCTGGGCGCGGTGGCTCACCCCTGTAATCCCAAAGCTTTGGGAGGCCGAGGCAGGTGGATCATGAGGTCAAGAGATCAAGACCATCCTGGCCCACATGATGAAACCCCATCTCTACTAAAACTACAAAAATTAACTGGGCATGGTGGCGCATGCCTGTAATCCCAGCTACTTGGGAGACTGAGGCAGGAGAATCGCTTGAACCCAGGAGGTGGAGGTTGCAGTGAGCCAAGATCGCGCCACTGCATTCCAACCTGGCAACAGAGACTCTGTCTCAAAAAAAAAAGAAGAATGCATTACCCACCAAATGGGTTTATTGTACTAGTAAAAGAAATCCATGTTTATAAACAAACTTCATAAACCCTAAAATGATTTGAAATAGGTACATTGCAATAGCAACTTTGTATAAAAACAATGAAAGGTTTTTCCTCTAACAGCAATTTCTTAACAATCACATTTGCTTTGTTTTATTCTCATTAGGTAGTGTGAAAACAGTATCTCCAAGGTCATCTGTTCTTTTCAGTGGTTCAAAGCAGCACTGGTTAGCCCTCTATGTAATGAAGCCAGTGAAAACCACATTAAAAATTATTAAACAAGCCATATCCTCAAGAGTATTTGACTTGGGCTTTCAAAATCACTGACGATTTTACTGCACTGTATTTTTGTTTGTTTGTTTGTTTGTTTGTTTATGCAAGACTATACATTTAAACCCAAAATATAAGATGAAATTTTCCCCGGGACACCAAAAAAGCACCATGGGTTTCCTTTGATGTCATTTGTGTTATGAGTTTAATAATTTCTTGACATTTCAGAAATGAAAGTTTTGGCCTCAACTCTCTTCAAAAGATGGAACCCATTAGATCAAGAGGCAGATCAAGGGACTGAGGAGACTGCTGCTGACATTCAATTTCCTCTTAGCCTAGGGGTCTCTTTCACCCAGGAGAAGATAAAGACGAGGTGCTGCAGTCTAAATAGAAAGTCAAGTGGAGAAAAGGTGGGGCTCTATTTTCATTATTTGGCTAAGAAAAATAAATCTCTTCATGTCCATCTGTATTTTTAGTTTATTACAGTTCTTTCATGCAAAGTGTTTTGAAAGAATAGAGTCCACAGTCCATTTGTCATTAAAAGGTTAGAGTGCTTTAGCCCTTGTCTCCAAGTGTATCTGGTTTAGACCTCATGCCCATAGGCATGAACACATAACCGTGAACTCTGGAAGAAAAGTCATGGTGGTATTGACCTTGGAGACACCAACTAGCTCAGCCTGAAATTCTTGAATATTGTGAAACCTGCATTTGATACAATAGGGGTGATGCACCAGCACATTATCATAGATGTAAACACATGACTGTAGCTTACTTGTAGGAATAAGGTTTTCTCTCCATTTCTAACCTTAGCCAAATCATTATTAGAAGTTCATAAAATAGGCTAATTTGGAGATACTATAATTAAAAATGAGAAACCTAAGGAATGTTCAGAAGCAAAAGCAACTATAAACTTGGGAATATCCTTTGATGAAGGCTTGAAGGTATACTTTGGATTAATAGAGAAGTTTGAAAGAGACGTATAGTTTTCAAACTGCAAAAGGTTTTGAACAGGAGACAATGAATTTTTCCTTTTCTCCCTGATAGGCCTTTAATACTCAGCTTGAATTTTTTTCTTTCCATCTTCTCCCCAACTCTCTATTCTTTGAAATTTCAAAACCAGTTGTTTGTTAAAGACTTAAGTTTCACATTTTCCTGTCAGTTAAACCACACTCATGAAACATACAGAACCTTATAAATGCAGCACAGTCACTAAAATCTATGATTTCTTTATCCACTCAACACACATTTCAGTCATTCCTTCCTGAAGTCTGGGGGGGTCCTTCTTCTCAGCTACTTGACAATCTTCCCACCCCAAGGTCACCTCTCTTGCCCACCTGACTTCCAGGCCCTGCTGGGCTGGCTTTTCAGCCTCTAAGTTTCTCTTCTTTCCATATTTGGAGATCGTTTAATCGCTGCTGCAGACAGATCTAGCTGAACCTCCAGGTCTTCTTCACAAGTTTATCAAATTAATCCTGTGACCGGGGGCAAATTACTTAACCTCTCTCAATCTCTCTAAACTAAAAGGGGGGGATATTAGTAGCACCAAATGAAGCTTGTGCTTTAGGGCCCTTCATTTGCCTGAGTCCCTTCAAAGATCTGGGAGGAAGGACCAGAGCAATGTGTTTTCTAAGTCATGTCTTTTGAACATTTTGCAAAAGTGTTTGTTTTTTTTCTGTCTGTCTTCCTCTGTTGTAATTCCCCTCCACTGATGGTATCTGTAATGGTCATAACCATTTTTGGGTCCAGCTACAGGGAAGTTTAGTTGGCAATACATTCAATTTGAGTATAGAAAAATATATTTATGTATTTCACAATCGCTTTCATGTATGATTAAATTTTGCTGGCTATCCCCACCTAGAAGTGTCTGCCTGCAATATTCTTGCTGCCCCATATGGCAACTCACCAGGTTATTATGGGAGACAGATGCAGGACCTGTGGTCATGGCAAAATAGAAACACGTTCTACAGAGCCTGGCATCAGAAGTATATAAATGCAGAAGGAAAATCAAGGAGTGAAATGTACAAAGCCTGAAGACAGTCTATGGAAAACTCTTCCCATCAGATATATAAAAAAGCAGAGGATTCAGATCCCACAGAGATCTATTTGAATGGAAGGTATCGACCATCAGGGATATATTCAGTAATACAGCAAATACAAATGTGAATGCACCTATGCTTTCTGCCTTATTTTGATAAAAATTGTGCAAAATAAATCTTACCTGAATTCCTATGTTTGTAGGACACAAACCAATAGCAGCACTATTAAAATAAATATCATTTGTATCTGTGACAAACATTAAGGAAGCCCAAAAGGTTTTCCCAAAATTTGACAACAATCCTAAAAAGTTATATTGCTAAGATAAGTGATCACTTTATGAATAATGACATTAACAAACCATTCTTTTTTTTTTTTTTTTTTTTTTTTTTTTAGAAAAATTTTTTTTTTTCCGCCTAGGCTGGAGTGCAGTGGCACTATCTCCGCTCACTGCAAGCTCCGCCTCCCGGGTTCACGCCATTCTCCTGCCTCAGCTTCCTGAGTAGCTGGGACTACAGGCGCCCACCACCACGCTGGCTAATTTTTTGTATTTTTAGTAGAGACAGGGTTTAACTGTATTAGCCAGAATGGTCTTGATCTCCTGACCTCGTGGTCCGCCCACCTCAGCCTCCCAAAGTGCTGGGATTATAGGTGTGAGCCATCACACCCGGCCAACAAACCATTCTTGGCATCACCAATATGAGTTGTGAAGTTGAAACTTTTCTGAATCAACAATAATAAATAATTTTTTTTAATCAAGCATGTTAGAGGGAATTTTCTATTCTGTCTGCATCAGTTTTCTATTGCCTCAGTAATGCTGTGTGACAAATGACTGCAACATGTCAGTGGCATTCACCAGTAAACATACTGCTTATGAGAATGAAGTCAGATGGGATTTGACCAGATGGCTCTCTTGATCTTAGCTTGCTTTTCTCCTTTTCTGTGGGTTAGTTACCATAGGTTGATCTAGGCTGGCTTCAGCTGACAACCAGGGTGACGGGGGTCTGCTGCACTTGTCTCTCTAAGCTGGTCTAAGTACATTCTTATCAAAAGGCAGAGGTGTGAGAGAGAGGAAGGCCAATTGTGCAAACACTTTTCAAACCTTCAGTTGCTTCACACTTGTTAACATCCCATTAACCAAATCCAATCACATGGCTAAGCCCAAAGTCAAAGTAGGCAAGCACCACAAAGTTGTATGACAATAGTGAGGATATTAGCAGGGCTGAAAATGGGGGCCATTTCTGATATTTAATGGTCTCTATAAATAATGTTATAAAAATATTGTTACATGAGGAGGAGATCAAAGATTATGCAGCTAAAAATTTATGTATGAAGTGTTGTATATGTATATTAGAAATTATTTAATAAAATTATTATGTTGATTTTGTGATGCTTCTTGTATTCATCATCTTTTTGAAAAATGTATAATTTATAGTGATTTCTCATTCTAAATGAATAGTTGTGATTGTATCTCATTTTGTTTTTGCAATTTCATGTTCTTTTTCTTAAGGAGGGGCCCAAATATTATTTGAAATTCAAGCACCACAAAACATGAATTCACCCCTGCCTACCTCATGAAGTGGTTGTGAAGATTAAAGGAATCTGCGTATGTAAAGTACATAACAGTAAATAGGAGCCACTGAAGCTGCTGAAATTTCTGCTCTGGTTGTACTCATCACACTCCATGGAGATTTCCTCCTAACTTAGTCTCTTTCCCTATCAGATTGCAGAGGCTGTGACCCCATCACCTAGAACATGCTTGGCATTCAGGCAATGTATACATGTTAAATAAAGAATTAAGCCTTTTTCTTGCTAAGCCCAAGAGCATATCCTCTGTCTTTATCTTTATAGCATTTGAAACTATTCATCACATCAGACATTATTTGACTTCTCACTGTGGGCCAGGCACTGTGCTAAGTATTAGGTTGGTGCAAAACTAATTGTGATTTTTGTCATAATGGCGTAAGTATTAGGTTGGTGCAAAACTAATGGCAAAAACCGCAATTAGTTTTGCACCAACTTAGTAATTTATATGCATTTTCTAATTTAATCTTCAAAACAACCTTATGAGGTAGGCACCTGACTTTTGGAGAAACTAATTAGCATATCTAATACCATTCAAGTAGTATGTGTTAGAGGCAGATTTCTAACACAGAATGTGTAACCATGCCCATGGGATTACATTTCCTTCTATATATGTTCAGTATGATGCAGTGGAAAAGGTACTAGAGTCAAATAACTGCTAACATCTGTTGAGAACAACTCTCTGAGTAAGTGCTCTTGTTGGTATTCTATTTTCACGAGGAAGTAATGCTGAGAGAGGCTAATTCCTGTTGCAATGGCAATTAAGAGGTAGAAACATGCCTGCCTTCAGAGGATACACTCCCAACTACTCTGCATTTCCACTTCCCCCCATCTTGAAGGATTCTTCTTATGTGGCAATATACAGGATTTCACCTGACATTAAGAGAAGCAAACTAAGTGACATTAGGTAGATGTTTCCAATGAACAGTTGTTTCAAGAATTGTGTGTAATTCTGTGTACAGACACACAAAGGTACATTTTCTTATCAAGAATCCTATATGGGCTGGGAGCCTATAATTCCAGCACTTTGAGAGGGCAAGGCAGGTGGATCACCTGAGGTCAGGAGCTTGGGACTAGCTTGGCCAACATGGTAAAACCCCATCTCTACTAAAAGTACAAAAATTTCCTGGGCATGGTGGTGCATCTCTGTAATCCCAGCTACTTGGGAGGCTGAGGCAAGAGAACCACTTGAACCCGGCAGGCAGAGGTTGCAGTGAGCTAAGATAGTGCCATTGCACTCCAGCCTGGGTGACAAGAGGGAGGCTCCATCTCAAAAAAAAAAAAAAAAAAAAAACCAAAAAACCCTATATGTTACATTTATAGAGTCTGGATAATGCTTTCCAACCACCAAAACAAATTGCCTATTGTAATTGCCCACAGTCGCTACTGAGAAGTGATCCATCTACATGGTGACCCACCTTGGGTCCTTACCTGACCTAGCCTTACTGGCCTTCAAGTACGTGCTGAATTTCATCACAGAAATACTGCACACATGACTCACGCCTACTCAACCCAACAATTGTTGCTCTGATTCCATTTTCAGAAATGTCAAAATCAGCCATTTCTTAATTTAGCAGTTGCAAAACACAAAATAAATGAGTCAGTTAAATATCAACATTATAAATAGACTTCAAAAAGTGTGGTATAATAACTTCTGATGTTTCTAAATTTATTTGACAAAGTGTTAGTTACATAAAATCACTGTAGAAAATGACTATAGATTTGATATTTTGAAATTAGGGCTTAGAAATAATACATATTAACTGTTTTTTGTTTTTTGTTTTTTGTTTTTGTTGGGGGAGAGGGAGTCTTGCTCTGTCACCCAGGCTGGAATGTAGTGGCACAATGTTGGCTCACTGCAACCTCCACCTCCCAGGTTCAAGGGATTCTTCTGCCTCAGCCACCTGAGTAGTTGGGATTACAGATGCCCGCTACTACACCCAGCCAATTTTCATATTTTCGTGGAGACAGGGTTTCACCATGTTGGTCAGGCTGGTCTCAAACTCCTGACCTCAAGTGATCCACCTACGTCAGCCTCCCAAAGTGCTGGGATTACAGGCATGAGCCACTGCACCTGACCTACACATTAACTTTAAAACATTAAACATTGTGCATATTTTTCTTGCTAAAAATTAGGCACCAAAATATTTATTTTGTTTTGTTTTCTATTGGTTACATAAAGTCTAACCTTTAACGTGATAATTATTTGTTAATTCCTTATTTATGAGAGTTAGTAGAATTAAATAAAATATGGGACAGGAAAATGAGTTGCTAAGTTCATGCCTTGAGGCTGAAGTGCTGGACCAGGAGCTGGGTAGACGAACTGACAAAGGGTGGCATGATATCCTCAGACACACGCAGAAAACTATGAGAGCATCGGACATAGAAGCCACCATCACCCTTAGCCCAAGACCTGGAGGAGACGCACTGAGGGAATTATCAAAGGTGGCTCTTCTCTTTAGGGGTGTGAAAAACAGTAACTCTGCTCGGCTCTAGTAGCCCCTTCCAACTTGGTTTTCATGATGAAACCAGAGTGGCTTTTTTCTAAAGCACAAATATGATATATTACTACCTAGTAATATTTAGCTTCCTTCAGTGGTCTCCAATGAACACTTTTTCATATTCCATGATTAGACAGGGGCTCACATCTCTAATCTCATCTATTAGCACTTCTCTTCATTGTATTGTTTAAAAAAAAATTTTTTAAGTCAACCAACCAAACAAGGAAGAAAACTGAGCTTTTAACTCCCCGATTGCTGCAATGTCTTGCTTCTGATCCTTTGGACATCCTATGCCCTTTGTATGAAACAGCTCCCCTCCAGCCTGCCCCCTACCCTGCCCTGCACCCAATATCTGCACACATTCCTGACTGTCTCCCCTTCACTTCCTGTTCTTCCTTCGGGTCTGGATTGAGATTACACTGTTGCCATAAAGTCTTCCCAGAAACAAGCCCTCCTCAAACTAGCTTAGGTGCCTCTTTTCTGGGCTCTCATAGACTGCTGTATTTCACCCTAGTATAGCCTTTAGCATCCACATGGAGATTGCCTATATATTTTTCTGTTTCTTTTTCAGACACAAGTTTCCTGTGGCCAGGGGTTGTGCCTTGTTCAGGATGGTAACCCAGGTTCCTAGCACAGTGCCTGACATAGGAGAAGAACCAAATAAATATTTGTTGCTTTAAACTGAGGATCATCAGATAAAAATAGAGAAAATTATATGTTTATATTATTGTTATTATGTTTGTCTGTCACAAGCTGATCACAAGCCTTTATAATAAAGTACTCTATTCTCATCTTTAATATCCAATATAAGCAAGTGTTACATTTGAGTTAGGGATATTCCTCCTCTTGCTTTCTGAGGACTCTCTACTCTGTATTGGAGTAGTTTCTAATAAGCTGTTTTAACTTTATTGTACACTGCGACTCACCCTGAATTCTTTCTTACTACTGGAAATGTTTACATTAGTATAACTAGAGAGCTTCTGAATGCAGCCAGGAGAATCAGTGCTAGTTGCAACTCTTTTTGCTTAGCCATCTATTCTTTCAGTGTTGCTGAGTAGGGACAAAATGCCTCTAATATTCTAAAGATAAGGGACTCACACCATGCCTTTCTCATGCCTGAGGACATAGTGAGTCATAACAATATGCTAATGTTTTCTGGAAACATCATCTCTCTGTCCTCTTAAGCCTACTGTTATTTGCAATTAGCTGTGTCATCTCCAGATGTGTTTTTTAGCTATAAGTTATCAACACACAGCTTGAGTTGGGAGGCACATTTATGCTGTTGGGCTACCTGTTACTGGAGCAAGTCATATTCAGGTAGTTATTTTGTGGCTGATCTCAGAGTTTGTTTTGATGCAAGCTTTAAGTAGCTGCAAAACTTAGAACTTCTTTGTGAGTGTGCATGCGGCAGATGTGTATAAGAGAAAGAGAGTGTGTGTATGAGACAGAAAGATAGGACTGCATATTCTTTCATGCAGAGAGGAAAAAATAACAGAAACCTAAATGCTTTCTACCAAAACAATAGGAAAAAGTAATGTATTATCTTGAACTTAGAGTTACTTAGTGTGTTCCCATTTTCTATTGCTTTGAACAAACCACTCCAAAACATTTAGCTTAAAACAACAGCATGTATTTTACTCACCTGTATTTGGGCAGACCACAAGCAAGGTCTTATATTTGATCCACTACATGTCAAAGCTTGGTGACTTCAAGGCTGGGGCTTGAATCATCAGAAGCTCACATTGTGCTTACCACACACAGGTAGTTATGTGGCCAGTATACCTTTACATGTAGCCTCTACGGGTGGCTTCCTCATAGAATGTTGGATGTATGCCAAGAACAAGCAGAGAGAGAGAGAGAGAGAGAGAGAGAGAGACAAAGAGGCAAAAGCTATGTTGCTTTCAAAAAAATTTTTTAAATGAACACTTGCAAACATGACTCTAATTAATAAATTATTTTATTTAATAAAATAAAATAATCATTGTTTCTTCTTTTTCCTAAAATTTATTCTTTCTTGTAGCTTGATATGTCTCTAAGCTACATAAAATGTCTTATTATTGATATTTTTAGGTCATAAGGAAATATATCTCAGTTTTCTCATTGTTATAAAAATAAACGCATCAAAATCTATTTAAGATAACTTCTTATGATCTTACCTGAAGATTATTTGCCTGGGACATGAAGTAACATTCACTCATTCATTATAACACAATATTTAGTGCATTTACCAAATTTTTGCATGTCTCACCATCTAAACCAAAGCATACCTTGATTCATTTTCTCCACTGACATGGAAATTTCAGATAATAAGAGACAAAGATAAACCTAAATCATTTTACTGCTCTTTATTTCCTGTAAAATATTATTCTAAAAAATATTTAGGTAATAGCAATACTTGCTCCATTCCTTTTTCTGTAGGTAAAATTGTCCAGTGGGTTCTAGCCCCCAGAGCTAATTATTCTACTCCAGGATTGGGAACAGATGAGAAAAGTGTTACCCAAACTCACAGCTCGATTTCTACAAGATCATTTCAAAGACTTGATACATGGAGAGAAAATGTACTCACTTTTTTTTTTTAACAAATGTTTACTCAAGTTATTTATTGAGAATATTAATTATAATTTCTGCTTTTTAAAAACTAAGTAATCATTATCATGTTTTATTAAGCTAAAGAAGACTGTGCAAGATGAAAGAAGATTATTTAATTAACAAGAAACAAGAGATTAAAATTTCCATTCTTCTCATTCCTTTGGTCACAAGACTTGTTTTCACTCTGTTTCCCAGGTCCAGGAAAGGAGGATGAGAGTCGCAAGAAGTGATTGATTGTAATACTCTGCATCAGGGCTTCAGTATTTTTTTTTCCCCTACCATCCTTAAAGCTGCTAAGTTTTCTCCACAGTTAGGTCCCCTAGAGGCCAACAAAGACCTCAAGGTAAGGGTTCAGATTGCTTAACAAAATACCATATTCCTAGGGGTTCAGGTTCGACGTTTCCTATTAAAAATAAAAAATAAAGAAGTTGGGCCGGGGACAATAGTTTATGCCTGCAAACTCCAGTGTTTTGGGAGGCTGAGGCAGGAGGATGGTTTGAGGTTAAGAGTTCCAGACCAGCCTGGGAAACAAAGCTAGACCCTGTCTCTACAAAAAAAAAAAAAAAAAAAAAAAACTAGCTAGACACTAACTTAACAACCTCTCTCATAAATTCCTAAATTTCTAGCAAGAGTTTGCCTGCCTTTATTGGCTTTACTTCCTGATTTACCAATCATTTTTTAGCCCACCTGGATCTGATATCTACCACCTTCACTCCATTGAGTCTGCTTTCTTCAGGATCACCAACAACCTCCTTGGGCACTCTCTGGGGTCAGGGCTTAAAAGAACAGTCTTGTCTCATGGCTGCCGTTCCCATTTCTTTGCTGACAATGACCAGATTCATCATGGCAATTGAGACCATATCCCTATCCCCACCCCTGCCCCTCAATTCCAGATCAGTGCAGTCACAGTCAACCAGACATATATAAATGGTGGTTCCTAAATAAATTCAAATTCAATTGGTTCCCTATCACATACAGTCATATCACCAACCACACATCCAGTCAAGTCAGAAATGTGGAAATCCTCCTTTCTCTCTTTTGTCCATTACTTCCAATTGGTGATTTATCGGTTTTTCTTCTTTAATATTTCCTGAGTTAATCTATACTTTTCTTTTTATCTTCACTGCCATTACTAAGGCCAGCCTATTATGATCTCTCACCTCACTTAGTGCTGTAACTTTGTACATGATCGGCTTACCCCCCAGTCTCAGCCCCAAACCATTGGTTATGCTGCAACTAGGATTTCTTTTCTTTGACATATTAAAGATTTCATTATATTCCTGCCCTTAGCCTTTCTACAGTTACCATTGGTCCTCACAATAGACTCAACAAGTCTTAACTTGCTATAAAGGACCACAGGATACAACCCAAATACCTCGCTGGTCTCATCATATTTCATGCTCTCCAAAGTCACTTTCCACATAAAATTAGCTTCTCCAGACATATTGGATTGCTTCAGTTTCAAAAAAGGCATCATAATTTCTCTTACCAGGACTTCAAATGTGCTGCTTTCTTTGTCCTGCACATCCTACTCCTCCTTCAGTCGGCTCAAATGTAGCCTTCTCAGACTGGACTTCCCTGACTCCCACCACTGAGTAAGCCACTCCCCACCCTGGGCTCCCATCACCCTGTGTTTGCCCCCATGCATCACACTCTTAACACAGTTTTGATTACTTTGCTTGATTATTTGTGTATCATCCCTTTTAGTCTATGTGTACCTTAAAGGCAAGGATGGTGTTCCATTCATTACTGAATCTCCAGTGCTTGTTAAATATTTGCTGGCTGAATACAAACATGAGGATAGAATTGAAAAACTGATAAGGAGCTAAGTATAGGAAAATGAAGTGAAGGTGCTTTGGTTATCCTCTGAGAAGGAGACCATACAACTTCCATAAAGTTATTTATCTTACCACTTACAAAGGGTAGCTTAAAAAAAATTAATCTGCCATTGCTTAATCATTAAAGATGCCCAGAAGTGTCATCTTGTTGAGAGTAGATGAATTCATCGTAGTCATCCAGTGTCTAAATTACTTCTAGGAAGTTTAACAAAATAGTATTTATTTTAGTTGCTTGAGTGACAATAGATCAATACCTCTGGGCACTGGGTGATCCCAAACAACCAAAATGAAACTATTTAGGGGATAAACATGCAATCGTGCAGTGGCCTGAAACGCCCTTCATTTCACTAGGGCAAATGAAGAACCAAAAGGGGTTCTCACAAGACGTTCTGGCTGGTGGCTTGGTATAATGCCAGGCAATGCAACCCTGGAAAGCAGTAAAGACTTGGGTACATATCAAACTTCAGCTCCAAACGTGGACTTGATGGTTGTGCTCTAAGTGTTCTTTGTATCTGACCCATATCCTCCCTTCTCTCCATATGAAGTGCCTCTCACTTTATATATAGCCATGCACCAAGACCAACCTTAATCCTGCAAGTACATTGGCAGTTTACCTAAATTCTCAATGTTTCAGTGTCCTCACATGTGAAATGGAGATAACAGAACTACTGTGAGGGTTAAGTGAGTTAACAGATGTTAAGCACTAAGAACAGAGTCTGATGCCTAGAGAACATTATAATTATTATTGCACAATAATTATAAATAGTTATAATTATTTTTGCACAATTGATACCTTCAATATATTCTCTTGTTCTTTGACTGCAAATACCTCTCTAATATTCAGCAGTAATTCCTGCGGACAGGTACCATGGTCTAAACTTCTTTATACTCCTAGAAGCACCCAGACAAGTTGCATAGTAATTCAATACATTAATTCAATACATTGTGATTATGGTTTGACTTGTAACGTGGGTGCACTCATTCACAAATTCAGAATACAAACATGCTTTCATCTCTTGACTGTGTTTTCAGTTAATCAAGGCTCCTTCCACTTGCCTTCAGGGGTTTATGTGGTCCAGAATAGAGGCAGCTCCTCTTCCAAACACCAGGTAGTGTCAGCCACATGGCTACTCAGGTCCTGCGAACTCTGGTGGCTGCTACTGCATCACTACAGGATGCAGGTTCTCAGATCTCTATCCAAGCCATGATGGTGCCCATCTTGGGCTCCAAGATCAGACCTACATGCTCAGCCATTGTTCTCAAGCATTTCACTCTGGCTGAGTCTAGAGGGGCTTCCTGTTTGGAACATGCCCTGTGTCAGAATCAGCCCTGGGCCATGAGCCTGGGGCCATCAGCTTAGGTCATCGCCCTTTCCCTTAAGGATTGAAAGATGTTCTTTTCTGCCCTCAGGTTCTGGTTAGGGTCACTTTATTCCACTATGAAATGTTGCCCTAAGTTCAAATTGCAATGAACAGAGTTGGGGGAGTGGTGAACTTCTGTGCTTTCCTTCCAAGAAGGGTTTTGGGCTTCCTATTCAAAAGGTATTTATTTATTTATTTTTTTTTAGGATTCTTTTTTTATTATTATAATTTTACTTTAAGTTCTAGGGTACATGTGCACAACATGCAGGTTTGTTACATATGTATACATGTGCCATGTTGATGTGCTGCACCCATTAACTTATCATTTATATTAGGCGTATCTCCTAATGCTAACCCTCCTCCCTGCCCCCACCATACGACAGACCCTGGTGTGTGATGTTCCCCATCCTGTGTCCAAGTGTTCTCCGCATGTTCTCACTCATAGATGGGAACTGAACAATGAGAACACTTGGACACAGGATGGGGAACATCCCTATTCAAATGTATCTATCATTAGCTAAGTTATGCACACCAAAGGGCAGGACCACATTTCAAAAAACAAAAACAAAATTACTTAAAAGTCAAAAGATTCTGGCTCACACTCTCCAAGGGCAAGGTGTATCTCGTGGGCATTCAGAATATTTTCAACCCTCCCTCCCTGCCACCCGCCATCAAAGAAGTTCTGATCAAGACGGCTTGGTGGATCCCAGAGGAAGTGACCTAACTGGTAATGGTTGAACTTCCTCTAAAGGCTATTTTTAACAACCACCATTTAAGAGGCATAATGCTTGTTATTCTTTCACACTATTTCTCATTTACATTTCAATAAACCACAAAAGTCCAGGATAAATGGACTATGAAATGCTGAAAAGCAGTACTGCAAGCTGAACATGGCAGGGACTGCCCCAGTTTTAATAGTGTGAAATTAAAATGTAATTTTGCCTTGATTTTGGGTATTAAATTAGTCACTATTTATACAAATGACTATTGTGGGGGAAATATGCAAAGTGAGTGTTCTGCCTCACATAGCTTTTCATCTAAGAGAGCCAGTGCAGTTCTTCACCAAGAAAAGACCCCAAACCACAATCACTCTATTCATTTAGAAGAACTATAATTATTACTGTTGTTGTTGTTATTCATGTACTACACACCTCTGTTAAACTACCCAAAACACACTGGAATTTCTGAACGTAAGTAAGAAATGAGTTGACAACATTCCTGGTTTCATGACAGAGATAAGAAAAGTATGAAAAGACTCTTCTCTTTTCACTTACATGCAAGAAAAAGCAGCAGTTTACTTTCTTGTAGAAACAAGGCTTTGATGGTACTGTACATGTACCTTTGTCCTTGTTAGTCATAGTTGAGATGGTTCTGAAGTTGTCTCTGGTTGTCACATAATCATTTGTTCTTCCCATTCACATGCTTTCCTCCTCACTCCTCACATTAACATTGAGCTCAGGTTTTATGGGAAGCCACCAGGTACTCTGAGGAAACTAAGAGAAGAGGAGGGGATGGTCTATGGGCTGTTAGATGGCAAGGTTAAGTCTGGAAACTCAAGGAGGGAACAGAACAGACCTCATCAGGCACTTCACATTCCTAGAACAGGGAGAGTATTATTAAGAAAATATACTCATGTATTTCATTTCTTCCTCTGAACCCTTTTCCTGGCAGCCTCCCACCCCCTAGGCTGAGTTCTGAGACCCCCTGCAGGAAAAAAGAGAGCAGATCCCTTCAAGAACAGAAGGTCTTCCACCAACCTTGCATCTTAAAGGCGGCTTTCTCCCGACCACAGCAGGACAATAGCACTGGAGTACAGTCTTTATCAAAATACAGAAGGATATGCTAACATATTAACTACTAAACATGTCAAAAATCTTAGCCTGGCAGATCGGATCTTTCAGTTTTCTGTAAGAGAATTCCTTACCTGTAAGGGAAAATAATGGGAAAATTTGCCCTTTCTAGTTTTGCTGGATTGTGGGAGGCAGATGGCCATTGAAGACTGGAGACACACAAGGAGACATCACTATCACTGCACAAAGGTTCTATCTCTGCACAAAGGTTCTGGATGTAGAAGGCATGGTAAATAACTCGAAGACAATGCAAAGAGCAACACACCCACACACAAAAAGAGGGACTTTTGCATCTTTCTTGTCTGGGGATCCACAGCCAATGCTGGGTGGCCACATGGCCAGAGTGAAAGATATGAGAATAACTTTTTAGAGTCTCCATCCAACCCTATGTAGTATAAACACGCTCAAAAAATCTTCAGTTTTCTCAGGAGAAATGTCAAAAATAGTCAGTTGTCCTGGCTGACCAGCTTAGGTAAAGGAAGAGTGTCATTACAGTACAGGTAAAATGCTCCTTATCCAAGGGCGCATACAAGCTGAGGCTCAGGTAGGAGTTGCAGCCAGACCTCAGGAAGAGAAATGGACCCAGCAAAAGCTGAGGTAGGACCAAGTAAGGAGCCCTGAGAAAGCTGAGTTCATTTGCTGAAAAATTCACCTTCATATGACAACGGGTAGCACGGTAACCAGGCAAATAGGGACATTGTGGGGAAACACAGGGAGCTGAGGACTCTGCAAGAACTTGTGCAGAGATATCTAAGACTCATCATTCCTCTGTTGCTATAAGATGATGCACACTCTCTGCTCCAACCATATACTATTGGGGAGTCCATCTGTGTATGTGTTGGAGTCTATTTAGAGCACTGGGGTGAGGAAAGAGGCAATGTCTGAATGACTGAACATTATTCAAGACAATTTTTATATTATTAGGTCAGACTGGGGTTTCCAAACTGGACTAAATCTTTTCTCTCTGCAGCTCAGATGAGGACTGATGAGAAAGATCAGATGAGTTCTGGAAAAAGAGAGAAATAGTTATTTTGTTTGAACTTCTGAATAAATCTGCATCTCTGCTATACTTTTCTTTGAAAATTCCCAGAAGGCAATTTCTATGTAAATGAAGAGAATGAAGTACAATTATGAAGTCATTTACTCGTTGTATGCCCTGTGGAGAGGATATTTCCTCTCATAGCTGAAGTTTGAATCAGTCTTATGTTCTCTGTCTCCAGACCCTACTTTCCTGCCTCACTTCATCAGTTAAAACAATGCAAAATCTTTTAAAAATTGTCTTTGGCCACTTTTCTGGTAGGAACTGATATCACAACTCTCATGTTTTGGGCTGATCCTACAAGGCAGGGAGGAAACCTGGTGGAGCTGATGGGTCCATTGTTCCAGGCTCTCAATCTGTGCTGTCCACTGACGGCAGCCCATCTGCAACTCTAGTGCTGAAGGAACTATTTCTGCTCCCTGCTGCTAGCTAACATGGTGAAACTCTACTAAAAATACACAAAAAATTAGCCGGGCATGGTGGCGGGTGCTTGTAGTCCCAGCTACTCGGGAGGCTGAGGCAGGAGAACGGCGTGAACCTGGGAGGCAGAGCTTGCAGTGAGCCAAGATCACGCCACTGCACTCCAGCCTGGGGGAGAGAGCAAGACTCTGCCTCAAAAAAAAAAAAAAAAAAAATCTCTGATCACCCTGGTTACATTACCATGGTGTGCTTTCTTTTTAGACTTCAATCTAAAATTTTGTTAAAATTAAAATTTTAATAAAAATTTTACTCCTTTGGTCAGTTTTTATTTGACTTTGGCTGATTGAGGAGTGGAACAAGATAAAGGGAATAGATTACATACAGACCTATCTTATCTTCATTTCTGTATATAGTTATTACAAAGTATAGAGGAGTTGACTCATGAAGAAAGCTCACATATTTGTAAAAGTATTGAAGGAAGGCTATGCCTAAGTAATTGCCTGGTGGTTACACTTTTCAGGTCTTCTTGTGTGTGTAAAATTGTTAAAATTTGATATGTCATTTTCTCCTTTTCCTTGTTCCATTAATAAGTAATGAGTTTTCTTTTGAATCAGATGTTATGTGCAATTCAACATCACTATGTTACATAATTTGAGGTTGGTATTCATTTGTCTATTCTTCATTGACTCAAACATTTTTTACTGAGCAGTAACTATGTTCCAGGCATATGGTAGATAATAGACCTGCAGTGGTCAACAATAACTAATCCCCAACTTTAAAAGGTTCACAGTTTGTGTAATAAGGAGAATGTTTCAGGAACAATTATGAACATCCTGAATATCTCATTACAACTAAATGGTGAGACATTTCTAAGTAATGTACCAGCCTTCATTAAGTACCATCTATGTCCATAAACCAGTAATTTCCATTTTTGAAAACTTGTGCACACAGTTCAGAAGCTAGATCTGAATCCATGCAATAAAACCCAAACTTCTAATTTTATGGATACCAATGCAAATAATTCTGATTTAATCTATAAGAATTTTAAGATTACATACAAGAAAAAGTTGTAGGTGCTAGGGATCAGAGGGTCAGGGAAGTTCCCCTAACATAGAATTGTCAAAGAAATAGTTAAGATGACCATGATGAATGGCAAGAATGACCCATGAAAATGATATCTACAATATAGTAGGAAGAACTTCGCGGAGCTCATCTTGCAGAAACATCAATTTGAACACAATCGATGTTTTATGTGTCTATGCATAAGAATGCAATCACAAGAGCTAAGGAATTCGGGTGAGAGATTATAGCACCTGGATGTAGCACAGATGTAAGAAGAGATGCAATAAAGAGGGCAGAATGAACAGTTTCATATTACCCACACCACCCCTTCCCCAAGCTTGCACAGTATTGCATATATAGAGAAACCCTGTATATGGGAAAAGACAGTGAGAGTGAAGCACCTGACTTGGCCATAGATCCCAGCACCAGCCAAGTGAAACCAGGCTCCAGTTTGGCCCCTACAGTTCTAGGTTCCCGGCAGGCTCCCCAAACTCATGCTCTAGGGCTGCCCAACACCAGGCTGGTCCCCACAACTCAGGCTCCAGGCAGGCCCTCCAGATCCAGGTTCTAGGCCAGGATCTGTGTTCCCAGGCTTCTGGTCTGCCGCAAAGCCAGGTAGGCCCCAGTAGACCCAGGCCCAAGGCAAGCCCCTGCAGCCTCATGTTCTAGGTCCACTTAAGGCTTAAGACCTAGCCCCAGTGCTGGGCCAGTCCCCAGAGCCCCAGGCTTGAGGACCACCTCAGCCCCAAGTTAGCACCCACTGACGCCAGCTTTAGGCCAGTTCTTGTGGCCCTGGGCACCAGGCAAGGACATGGAGCATGACATTCCAGTGGACCTAGGGTCCAGGCCCACCTCTGTGGACCCAGTTTCCAGGCCTGCCCCAGGGTCCTAGGGCCCCAAGGCTCCAGGGCAGGCCTCACCAGTCTAGCCTCCAGGCCAGCACCCACAGACCCAGCTAGCTTCTAAACTGGCCCCAACAGATAAGTCTCTATGTATCTCCCCATGGCACCCCAGACATGAAGCCAGTTCCCTTGAACCCAGGCTCCATGCCCATTCTGTGCCAGGCCAATCCCAGGCTCCATGCCAGTCATTGTGGTTCAAGGTTCCATGCCTACTCCAGTGAACTCAGGGTCCAGGACCACTCCAGCAAACCCTGGTGCTGGACCAACCCCTGTAGACCCATGCTCCCTGCCAGCCTCTGTGGCTTCAGGCTTTAGGCTCATTATGATAGACCAAAACACTAGGCTAATTCCAGTGCCAGGTTGGCCCTTGTGACTCAGGCTCAAGACCTACCTCAGCAGTAGGTCAGCCTCTTTGGACTCAGGCTCCAGGTTTGTCCCTGTGGACACAAACTTTATACCTGTCCCTACAGACCCAGGCCATAGCCATGACCCTGAAGATCCAGTTGACAGACTCACCTCAGTGGACCCAGGTACCAGGCCTATCCACCCAGTTGACAGGCTCACCTGCTAACCCAGGCACCAGCCAGCTCACAAGAGAACTTCATACCCCACCATGGACTCCACCAGCTAGCCTGCCTAAAACCTCTTGACAGGTTGACTGGTAAAGGGCTTTTCTTATCAAGAAGTCAGTCCATGTAAAGAATGGAAGAGACCTCTTCAGATGCACAGAAACCAACGCAAAGCCATAAAGATTACATATAATCAGGGAAACATGGCACTAACAACAACAACAAAATAAAGTGACCCTAAAAAAAAATGGAAATCTATGAACTGCCTGACAAAAAAAAATTCAAAATAATTATCTTGAAGTTCAGTGAGCTGAAAGAGAGCACAGACTGACAATTTTTTAAAAATCAGAAAAGTGGTACAAGAACAAAAAGAGGTTTAACAAAGAGATAGAAACCATTAAAATAAAAGAAACAAAATTTCTGGAGCTAAAGAACACAATGACAGTACTGAAAAAACAGTCATAGAGAGCTTCAGCAGTAGACTGAATCAATCAGAAGAAAGAATCATTGAGCTCAATGACAGGTCATTCGGAATTACCCAGCCAGAGGAACAAAAAATGAAAAGAATAAGAAATAGTGAAGAAAGTCATGGAAGTTTTGGGACACCATCAAGAAAGCCAATGTATGCATTATGAGAGTCACAGAGTAGAAGGCAACAAGGATAGAAAGCTTACTTTACAAAGAAATGGGTTGCTTCCAAGATGGCCGAATAGGAACGACTCTGGTCTACAGCTCCCAGCAAGATTGATGCAGAAGAGGGTGATTTCTGCATTTCCAACTGAGATACCTGGTTCATCTCATTGGGACTGGTTGGACAGTGGGTGCAGCCCACAGAAGGCGAGCCGAGGCAGAGTGAGGTGTTGCCTCACCTGAGAAGCACAAGGGTTAGGGGATTTCCCTTTCTTAGCCAAGGGAACCCATCAGTGACTGTATCTGGAGGAGCAGTACACTCCTGTCCAAATACTGTGCTTTTCCCATGATCTTTGCAACCAGCAGGCCAGGTCGAGGGTCCCACGCCCACAGAGTCTTGCTCATTGCCAGCACTGCAGTTGGAGATTGACCTGGGATGCTGAAGTTTGGTGGGGCGAGGGGTGTCCGCCATTGCTGAGGCTTCAGTAGGTGGTTCTACACTCACAGTGTAAACAAAGCAACAGGGAAATTTGAACTGGGTGGAGCCCACCGCAGCTCAGAAAAGCCTACTGCCTCTATAGATTCCACCTCTGGGGGCAAGGCATATCTGAACAAAAGGTAGCAGACAGCTTCTCCAGACTTAAATGTTCCTGCCTGACAGCTCTGAAGAGAGCAGTTGTTCTCCCAGCATGGAGTACAAGCTCCAAGAGTGGGCAGATTGCCTCCTCAAATGGGTCCCTGACCCCGTGCAGCCTGACTGGGAGACACCTCCCAGTAGGGGCTGACAGATACCTCATACAGGCAGGTGCCCCTCTGGGACAAAGCTTCCAGAGGAAGGATCAGGTAGCAATATTTGCTGCTCTGAAGCCTCTGCTGGTGATACCCTGGCAAACAGGGTCTGGAGTGGACGTCCAGCAAACTCCAACAGACCTGCAGCTGAGGGGCTGCTCTGTTAGAGGGAAAACTAACAAACAGAAATAAGTAGCATCAACATCAACAAAAAGGATATCCACATCAACACACCATCCATAGGTCACCAACATCAAAGACCAAAGGTAGATAAAACCACAAAGATTGGGAGATACCAGAGCGAAAGGCTGAAAATTCCAAAAACCAGAATGCCTCTTCTCCTCCAAAGGAACACAACTCCTTGCCAGCAAAGGAACAGAACTGGATGGAGAATGAGTTTGACAAGTTGACAGAGAAGTAGGCTTCAGAAGGTCAGTAATAACAAACTTCTCCAAGCTAAAGGAGCATGTTCTAACCCATCGCAAGGAAGCTAAAAACCTTGAAAACTGGTTAGATGAATGGCTAACTAGAATAACCCGTGTAGAGAAGAGCTTAAATGACCTTACGGAGCTGAAAACCTCAGTACGAGAACTTTGTGAAGCATGAACAAGCTTCAATAGCTGATTCAATCAAGTGGAAGATAGAATATCAGTGATTGAAGATCAAATTAATGAAATAAAGTGAGAAGACAAGAATAGAGAAAAAAGAGTGAAAAGAAATGAACAAAGCCTCCAAGAAATAAGGGACTATGTGAAAAGACCAAATCTATGTTTGATTGGCGTACCTGAAAGTGATGGGGAGAATGGAAATTAGTTAGAAAACCTCTTCAGGATATTATCCAGGAGAACTTCCCCAACTTAGCAAGGCAGGCCAACATTCAAATTCAGGAAATGCAGAGAACACTACAAAGATAATCCTAGAGAAGAGCAACCCAAGACACATAACTGTCAGGTTCACCAAGGTTGAAATGAAGGAAAAGATGTTAACGGCAGCCAGAGAGAAAAGTCAGGTTATACATAAAGGGAAGCCCATCAGACTAATAGTGGATCTCTCTGCAGAAACCCTACAAGCCAGAAGAGAGTGCAGGCCAATATTTAATATTCTTGAAGAGAGGAAATTTCAACCCAGATTTTTATATCTAGCCAAACTAAGCTTCATAAGTGAAGGAGAAATAAAATCCTTTACAGACAAGCAAATGCTGAGAGATTTTGTCACCACGAGCCCTGCCTTACAAGAGCTCCTGAAGGAAGCACTAAACATGGAAAGAAATAATCGGTACCAGCCACTGCAAAAACACGCCAAATTGTAAAGACCATCAATGCTATGAAGAAACTGCATCAATTAACAGGTGAAATAACCAGCTAGCATAATAATGACAGGATCATATTCACACATAACAATATTAACCTTAAATGTGAGTGGGCTAAATGCCCCAATTAAAAGACATGGACTGGCAAATTTGATAAAGAGTCCAGACCCATCAGTGTGCTCTATTATGGAGACAAACAGAAATAAGTTTGTCACCTCACATACAAAGACACACATAGAATCAAAATAAAGGGGTGAAGGAAGATCTACCAAGTAAATGGAAAGCAAAAAAAAAAAAAAAAAAAAAAAAGCAGCCATTGCAATCCTGGTCTCTGATAAAACAGATTTTAAACCAACAAAGATCAAAAGAGACAAAGAAGGCCATTACATAATGGTAAAGGGATCAATGCAACAAGAAGAGCTAACTATCCTAAATATATATGCACCCATTACAAGAGCACCCCAATTAATAAATAAAGTTTTTAGAGACTTACAAAGAGACTTAGAGTCCCACATAATAATAATGGGAGACTTTAACACTGCACTGTCAATATTAGATCAGCAAGACAGAAAATTAACAAAGATATCCAGGACTTGAACTCAGTTCTAGACCAAGCGGACCTAATAGACATCTACAGAACTCTACACCCCAAATCAACAGAATATACATTCTTCTCAGCACCACATCACACTTACTCTAAAATTGACCACATAATTGGAAGTAAAACACTCCTCAGCAAATGTAAAAGAACAGAAATCACAACACACTGTCTCTCAGACCACCTGTGATCAAATTAGGACTCAGGATTAAGAAACTCACTCAAAACTGCACGACTACATGGAAACTGAACAACTGGCTCCTGAATGACTACTGGGTAAATAATGAAATGAAGGCAAAACTAAAGACCTTCTTTGAGATCAATGAGAACAAAGACACAACGTACCAGAATCTCTGGGACACATTTAAAACAGTGTGTAGAGGGAAATTTATAGGACTAGATGCCCACAAGAGAAAGCAGGAGAGATCTAAAATCGATACCCTGACATTACAATTAAAAGAACTAGAGAAGCAAGAGCAAACAAATTCAAAACCTAGCAGAAGGCAAGAAATAACTAAGATCAGAGCAGAAGTGAAGGAGATAGAGACACAAAAAAACCTTCCAAAACTCAATGAATCCACGAGCTGGTTTTTTGAAAAGATCAACAAAATAGATAGACTGATAGCAAGACTAATAAAGAAGAAAAAGAGAAAAATCAAATAGATGCAATAAAAAATGATAAAGGGGATATCACCACCAACCCCACAGAAATATAAACCACCATCAGAGAATACTATAAACACCTCTATGCAAATAAACTAGAAAATCTAGAAGAAATGGATAAATTCCTGGACACTTATACTCTCCCAAGACTAAACCAGGAAGAAGTTGAATCTCTGAATAGGCCAATAACAGGTTCTGAGATTCAGGCAATAATTAATAGCCTACCAACCAAAAAAACTCCAGGGCCAGACAGATTCACAGCTGAATTCTACCAGAGGTACAAAGAGGAGCTGGTACCATTCCTTCTGAAACTATTCTGATCAATAGAAAAAGAGGGAATCCTCCCTAACTCATTTTATGAGGCCAACATCATCCTGATACCAAAGCCTGGCAGAGACACAACAAAAAAAGAGAATTCTAGGCCAATATCCCTGATGAACATCAGTGTGAAAATCCTCAATAAAATACTGGCAAACCAAATCCAGTAGCACATCAAAAAGCTTATCCACCACAATCAAGTCTGCTTCATCCCTGGGATGCAAGGCTGGTTTAATATATGCAAATCAATAAACGTAATTTATCACATAAACAGAACCAACGACAAAAACCATACAGTTATCTCAATAGATGTAGAAAATGTCTTCGACAAAATTCAACAGACTTTCATGCTACAAACTCTCAATAAACTTGGTATTGATGGAACATATCTCAAAATAATAAGATCTATTTAGGACAAACCCACAGCCAATATCATACTGAATGGGCAAAAACTGGAAGCATTCCATTTTAAAACCAGCACAAGACAAGGATGCCCTCTCTCACTACTCCTATTCAACATAGTTTTGGAAGTTCTGGCCAGGGCAATCAAGTAAGAGAAAGCAATAAAGCGTATTCAAATAGGAAGAGAGGAAGTCAAATTGTCTCTGTTTGCCGACATCATTGTACACTTAGAAAACCCCATCATCTCATCCCAAAATCTCCTTAAGCTGATAAGCAACTTCGGTGAAGTCTCAGAATACAAAATCAATGTTCAAAAAATCACAAGCATTCCTATACACTAGTAACAGACAAACAGAGCCAAAATGTGAGTGGACTCCCATTCACAATTGCTACTAAGAGAATAAAATACCTAGGAATACAACTTATAAGGGATGAGAAGGACATTATCAAGGAGAACTACAAACCACTGATCAATGAAATAAAAGAGGACACAGACAGATGGAAAAACATTCCATGCTCATAGATAGGAAGAATCAATAACATTAAAATGGCCTTACTGCCCAAAGTAATTTATAGATTCAATGCTATCCCCATCAAGCTACAACTGACTTTTTTCACAGAATTGGAAAAACTACTTTAAATTTCATGTGGAACAAAAAAAGTCTGCATAGCCAAGACAATCCTAGGCAAGAAGAACAAAGCTGGAGGTATCACACTGCCTGACTACAAGGCTACAATAACCAAAACACCATGGTACTGGTACCAAAACAGATATATAGACCAATGGCACAGAACGGAGGCTACAGAAACAACACCAGAAACCTACCACCATCTGATCTTTGACAAACCTGAGGCACACAAGCAATGGGGAAAAGATTCCCTATTTAATAAATGGTGTTGGGAACACTGGCTAGCCATATGTGGAAAACTGAAACTGGACCCCTTCTTTACACCTTTTACAAAAATCAACTCAAGATGGATCACAGACTTAAACATAAGACCTAGACCACAAAAATCCTAGAAGAAAACCTGGGCAATACCATTCAGGACATAGGCATGGGCAAAGACTTCATGTGTAAAACACCAAAAGCAATGGTAACAAAGCCAAAATTGACAAATAGTATGTAATTAAACTAAAGAGCTTCTGCAACTCAGGAAAAGAAACTATCACTAGAGTGAACAGGCAACCTACAGAATGAGAGAAAATTTTTGCAATCTTTCCTTTTGACAAAGGGCTGATATCCAGAATCTACAAAGAACTTTAACAAACTTACAAGAAAAAAGCAAACAACGCCATCAAAAAATGGGCAAGGGACATGAACAGACACTTCTCAAAAGAAGATATTTATGCAGCCAACAGATATATGAAAAAGTGCTCATCATCATTGTTCATTAGAAAAATGCAAATCAAAACCACAATGAGATACCATCTCATGCCAGTTAGAATGGCAATCATTAGAAAGTCAGGAAACAACAGATTCTGGAGAGGTTGTGGAAAAATAGGAACGCTTTTACACTGTTGGTGGGAGTGTAAATCAGTTCAACCATTGTGGAAGACAGTGTGGCAATTCCTCAAGGATCTAGAACTAGAAATACCATTTGACCCAGCAATCCTATTACTGGGCATATACCCAAAGGATTATAAATCATTCTACTATAAAGACAAATGCACACATATGTTTATTGCGGCACTATTCACAATAGCAAAGACTTGGAACCAACCCAAATATCCATCAATGATACACTGGATTAAGACAATGTGGCACATATACACCATGGAATACTATGCAGCCATAAAAAAGGATGAGTTCATGTCCTTTGAGAGACATGGATGAAGCTGGAAGCTTCTCAACAAACTCTCACAAGATCAGAAAACCAAACACCACATGTTCTCACTCATAAGTGGGAGTTGAACAATGAGAACACAGGGAGGGGAACATCATACACCGGGGCTGGTAAGGGGTGGCGAGCTAGGTGGGGGATAACATTATGAGAAATACCTAATGTAGGTGACCGGTCAATGGGTGCAGCAAACCACCATGGCATGTGTATACCTATATAACAAAACTGCACATTCTGCTCATGTAACCCAGAACTTACAGTATAATAAAAAAAAATAATAAAAATAAAGTGCAGTTTAAATCCCTCCTCCAAAAAAAACCAAAGTAATGACAGAAAACTTTCCAAATCTGGAGAGAAAAATGAACATCCATATTTATAAAGCCCAAAGAATGCCAAATAGATTAAATATAAAGATATCTCCACTGAGACATATTATAATAATTTCTCAAAAGTTAAAGACAGAGAGAGAATTTTGAAAACAGCAATAGAAAAGCAACTCATCATATACAAGGAAACCTCATAAAACTATCTGTGGATTTCTCAGCAGAAATCGTGCACGCCATGAGAGAATGGAATGATACTCAGCCAAAGTACTAAAAAAAAAAAAAAAAAAAAAAACTGCCAAGAACATTATACCCTACATGCTGTCATTTAGAAATGAAGGAGAGATAAAGATGTTCCCAGACAAACAAAAGCTGCAGGAGTACGTCACCACTAGGCCTGACTTACAAGAAATGCCAAAGGGAGTTTTTCAATTTGAAATGAAATAATATTAATTAACAACATAGAACATATGAATGTATAAAATTCACTATAAAGGTAAGCATATCATCAAATTCAGAATACTGTTAAGGAATACTGTAATGGTGGTGCACAAATCACTTTTTCCTAGCATAAAAATTAGAAGCCAAAAGTATTAAAAATAACCACAGCTGAAATAATTTTTCAATAAAAATGCTATATATAAAAGATACAAATTGTGACATCAATGACATAAAATGTTGAAGAAGGAGAAGTTAAAGAATAGAGTTTTTTATGCGCCAAAGTTAAGTTGTTATCAGCTTAAAACAGACTTCTATAAGTGTTTAAAATAAGCTTCATGATAACCACAAAGAAAAAACCTCTAGTAGATACTTGCCCCACAAAATGAAAAAGGAATCAGTATACAAGTACAAAAAAAAAAATCAACCGACAAAGGAAGACATTAAGAGAGGAAGAATGAAGCAAAGGAACTATGAAATAGTTGGAAAACAATTAACCAATTGGCAGTAGTAAGTTCTTACTTAGCAATAATTATTTTAAGTGTAAATGGCTTAAATTCCCCAATCAAAAGACATAGAATGACTGAATGAATTAAAAACAAGATCCAGCTACATGCTGCCTACTTACTTTAGCTTTAAGGACACATATAGACTGAAAGTGAAGGAATAAAAAAAGATATTCTGTGAAAATGGTAACGAAAAGAGAGCAGAGATAACTAAGACAAAATAGACTTTAAGTCAAAAATTCCCACAAAAGACAATGGTCAATGTATAATAATAAAGAGGTCAATTCATCAAGAGTCTAAAACAATTGTAAATATGTAGGCACTCAATATTAGATCACCTAATATATAAAGCAAGTATTAACGTAACTAAGAGTAGAAATACATAGCATTATAATAATAGTAAGGGACTTCAATTCCTCCCTTTCAACATTGGACAGGTCATCTAGAGAGAAAATCAATAAGGAAATAGTAGACTTGAAAAATACCACATACCAAATGGAACTAACAGACACAAACAGAATATTTCATCCAACAGCAGCAAAGTACACATTCTTCTCAATTGCACATGAAACATTCTCCAAGATAGATTATATGTTAGGCCACAAAGTAAGTGTTAACAAAATTTGAAAAATGGGAATCATATCAAGTATTTTTTCTGACCATGATGGTATGAAACTAGAAATAAATAATGGGGGCCAGGCATGGTGGCTCACGCCTGTAATCCCAGCACTTTGGGAGGCCAAGGTAGGTGGATCACCTGAGGTCAGGAGTTCAAGACCAGCCTGCACAACATGGTGAAACCCTGTCTCTATTAAAAATACAAAAAATTAGCTAGGCGTGATCGTGGGTACCTGTAAATCCCAGCTGCTCGGGAGGCTGAGGCAGGAGAATTGCTTGAACCAGGGAGGCAGAGCTTGCAGTGAGCGAGATCATGCCCCTGCATTCCAGCCTGGGAGACAAGAGTGAAACTCCATCTCAAAACAAAAACAAAAAACAAAAAACAAAAAAAACGGGGGAGTGGTGGTGGGAAATTGGAAAATTCACAAATATGTGGAAATTAAATAACACATTCCTGTGCAGCCGATGAGTAAAAGAAGAAACCAAAAGGGAAATTTAAAAAATCTTGAGACAAGACCAGGCACAGTGGCTCACATCTATAATCCCAACTCTTGGGGAGGCTGAGGTGGGTTGATCACCTGAGTTCAGGAGTTCAAGACTAGCCTGGCCAACGTGGCAAAACCCCATCTGTACTAAAAATACAAAAATTAGCCAGGCATGGTGGTGCATGCCTGTAGTCCCAGCTACTTGTGTGACTGAGGCATGAGAATCACTTGAACCTGGGAGCAGTAAACCAAGCAGCCAGGCTCTCTTACACACCTTTGAATGAAGGACTTACATCTCAAACATTGCCTGAGGGCTTCTTTCAACCCACTTGAGACATTTAAGTTCCTATCTCTGCTTCACCTCCTTCTTGATCTCGTAAACCCAAAGTACCACTGACCAAAGCCTGGACTTCTCTGAAGTTCAATGTTTCCCATTGAATGTATTTGGTATCCAAAGGAGAATCTTTATTTCTATTTAAAAACCTTTTTTGTATACATGGATGTTGAGTCTGCAAACTCAGGTTCTATAGCAGCTCTTCCTGCTGTATGTTTTCTCTACTTCACTTTCAGGCAACAATTCTCTATACCTTCAGTCTTCTCCTTGGCCCGATAAGACATATTTCCTACCCTGGTGATGACAGAGGCTCACATGGCCTGAACCTGAGCCCAATATTTGGGAAATGTGAACTGGGCTCCATTATGGAAACATCTAGCAGAAAGTGAACTCCAGGCAGGCGTAGACATTCGGATATAATTCTTGGAAAACATGCTCAGCCATGACTCCCCTGTCTCTAATCCTGCTGGTAAATTCATTCATCTACTCTGTAAGGTTTATTATCTACGTAATAGATTGCACTCATCCAGATATCAAAGGTCATCACCTAACTACATCAACAGTCATCACCTAACTTGTTTAGATAATAAACTAACCAGTTTAGATAATAAATCATACAATATACCTAGTTTGGGCACTGAATAGGTTTCCTGCACATATGTGGCTAAAATTCAATCTCCTACCTTCATGCTACTACTGTAAAGTGACCCACTTAATTACGTGTTGAAACTAACAAATGATATGATCACTTATGTTTCTAAAGCACATCTGGCCTTGTGATAGAAAGAAAATCAATGAAATGAGCTTTGCTAAATTATCTTGATTACTTTAGAAAAAAGATAGAACTTCTAACAATACATAATTAGATAAAAATAATAGACTATTCAATTTATGACCATCTGTTCAAGAAGAAATTAGAAAGAAATCTGCCTAAAAAGAATGGAGACGTGACTTGCTGTATTTTCCATCCTCCAAATCTGCCTTATACACACCCACACACAGACCTGAGCAGGCTGTTAGCTCTTCATGGCTTCATGCTCAATGAAGGAGCAGTACTTTTATTTGCATGATCCACAGTTAGCATTTTTCCACATGATGAAAAACGTTAGTAGCCAGTTCCAACTTTGTCAAAAAAGTAAGCCATTCAGTTAAAAACAAAAATTTTAAACTTTTGTTTCAACAAAGGGAAAATCAAATATTCAGAATATTACAGAGTTTGCTTAACTGGTAAAACTGAGCTATTGTGTGCTAGTTACTCATCCTTTGGAAAAAGAAGGCTTTTCAATAATGGCCCATGAGTTATTTCAATAAGACTTATTTTCAATAAGTCCCTTTATGTATAAAAGGACTCCAGGACACACCAGTGTTGAGAGAGATGGACACGTATTATGCTGGAAAGCGTACCTGCAACCAACATTAGTAATTATAGTAACAGTTGAAATTGATTGAGTTTCCTGAATGTTTGGCACCATACTAAGCACTTTATGTAAAGCACATCATTTAATTTCAAAGCAGCCCTGTTGCATCAGATAAGCTAGATAATATTGCAGGATCATATTTGCAGGATCATAATCTACCTCCCAATGATAAATTATAATGATTTTGTCATACATTTTCCAATGAAAATTTCTAATGATTCTCTACTTCAATGCTGGGAAATATTCACAGGAGTGTGAATTACTAAATATGAAGAATGTTAATTATTTGTATTAGAAGATAGACGGAGTGTTAATGGGTAGGATATATTATAAGCTCTCCCCGACTAACCCTAAAAGACGATAGCAGAGAGGTTGCTAGTTAAAAATGTTGTAAGTTTAAATCTGATGACTGAAATATCATTCAGAGGAAAATTGTACATAGTGTTAAGTGGAATCATATGTCAAGGCAGGGGAACTAGAATTAAAGAAGGCCAGTGGGTATTACTGGAAATCTTCAGAAAAAGCCTCTACCCAATGTAGGAACAAGTTAGACCCAACAGGCTATGACTTTTATCTGTTGTTAAACAAGATGTGTCAAATGTATCCATATGTTTCCCATTCCAATTATTTTATATTTTCTGAAGATGACAAACAAATAATTACTGCAAATCAACTTAAATTTATTTGCTTATAAATCTTTCTCACTTGTTTTATATATATATATAATACACACACACACACACATACATATGTTATCAAAAAGTTAAAGATTTTTCCCTATGTGGTCCAGATATGGCAGAAAAAGAAAACTGTGATTCAATCTCTCTATGGGTCCACAATCTGGTAAAAATTAGTAAAGAGGGTCAGAAAACTACCATCTCCAGTCATTTGGAGGAACAATTAGTAAAGAGGGTCAGAAAACTACCATCTCCAGTCATTTGGAGGAACAGGCCCCCAGTTTTTGCCACAATGGATTGACCTCAATCTGCAGTTGTGTAAAAAGCCCATGTAGGTCCACACTGACAAATGACTAGTGCCATCTGAGGGCTCAGAAGCATTGATATAAAAAATTGATCCTTTCTTCCTCAGAGCACAAAAAGCAGCATTCATATAGCATTTGATCTGATGGAGGGATAAGAGGAGAATCAAAAGAATCAGCTGTCAACATAGACAAGAAAGGGAAGGCATATCTACTTTTGGCAGACTCCTAAACAGTAGCCAGATAAAAGGATAAGACCCTCAGCCTAGCCTAAGGGTCTGATACCTGGGAGGCAAAGTGATACTCTAAGCTACTACTATTCCACATTAAATATGCCTACTCCCAATTGACTGGCTAAATATTTTGAGTTACACCTCAAGTTGAAAGAATCCAGGGGACAACTTCTACTTTGAAATCCCCCAAATTTTCTCTATCGTCTACTTATTTGTGGAACCCAGAGATGGCCATAGGCTCATTTCCATACCAAAGCAAAAGCAGCTGGCTGTATAGTCCTCTTCCTCCCTTTACCTTTGGTTCTCTAGGTTCAAGTGAACAAGATAGGAATGAAAAGATAATGTAATAAAATCACTGAGAAAACCAGAGGTCCCAGTTCGTTTTTACTTCAGTAAGTTCATTTTTACTTAACTAAGTTCTAGGTAAACATCAGTTAAGGAGAAAAATTAGAGAAATTTTACTAGTAGATTAAATTTCTATTCAAATTTAATGTAAAAATATTTTTACTATTTTACACATGAGACAGCTGAAGCTTATAAGAAAATAAATTTGACTTTACTGTCTACTTACTGCCATTCTCCGGCATATTTTCATCTTTTCAGAAATGCAGGTCCTAACACATGCCAGGAGCCATAGCCATTTCCCACCGCAGCCAGGTTCTCTTACACACCCTTGAATGAAGGACTTACATCTCAAACATGGCCTGAGAGTTTCTTTCATCCCAGGTCTGTACTTATTCTAAAGTACATCCTCCTAACCACCCAGGTTTTTCAAAACTCCTTTAGAACGTATTCACCATCTCAGCCTAGGTGGTGATTTTGGCATAGGGAAAACATGGTGAATCACTTTTTCACTGCTCCATTGACACAATGAGGATTATATACATATATATATATTTCATTTACTACTTCAAGGCTGGGACTTGACAAATCATTTTCTTGAACACAAAGACTAATATCACAAAGGGCATCTTTTTTTCAGTACCTGGTTGCTCGTTGCTAATAATGTATCAGGCTCATAATAGAAAATAAATTTATGTTATTATATGTGCCCTAAAAGGGCTATAAAGTACAAAAAAATCGTGAGCTATCTTTCTTGGAAGTTCGAAAGAATACTGTGAGATGGCAGTAACACTAACAGAAGAAAGAATGTCTATATAATGAAGATATATTCCTTTATGGATCATTCCTGCGAGTAAAGGTTTCATAACATCCTTTGGGAAACAAAGAAAATAGGTCTTTTTAAAACTGTATGAGGCTGGTTTAAAAGGAGCCAAGTGATTGCATTCTCTTGATTATCCCAGATTTATCTCTTTCTGTCCTAGAATTAAGTGGGTCTGAAATAATGTTTGATTGATGTTTTTCTGGTACAAAACACGTACAACCTATTTGCTTATTAGGAGGAAATTCAGTTCACCATTAAATAAACCATCCTGGTATTAGTTTATAAATAAATAAATAATATTTGTGAAGGTCCTGTGGCTATGAAATGGTTAAACAATAAAAAAAAAAAAAAAACAAGATTTGGAACATGGGAAATGGGACTAATGAATTGAGGAAGAACATGCATTCTCTATGATCTATGGCTTTTGACAGAGAGAACCTTTTTTGTTTTGGAAAAAAATCTGGAAGATTTTCTTTCCAGACTTTTTGAAAGCATATAGTAAATACTTGTTTGCCAATAACAATGATAATGTCACAGAAAGAGTAACACAGGTAAATAAAGATGCCCCTAAGTAATAAGCTGCAATCAGCATTTTGTAGAATATGTTAAACAGCGCAATTCTTGAATACTGGCATTTCATGTGTCCATGTAGGGACCAGGACACAGAAGTGCAATTTCTTAAGATCTTATTTTTAAAGTGTGAATTTTCAGCAACTTACAAAGAAAGGGAACTTTGTATTATCTGTAAGTGGTATTAAAAACTGTTACCAAAAAAGTCTTCCAACACAAACCTCATAATAAATAAATGGTATAGAACACAGAAGATACCCTGAAATACTATAAGAACACAAAATAAAGTGGTGGATCCATAGACTTCATAAGAACTAAATGGCACAGAAAATGGAAGAGAATGCAAAACACTTCAAAAGCCAAAATAAAATGATGGATGCAAAGCAGACATGAAATAAAGTAGACAAGAGAAATAGGCTTAGTTATGATCCAGATTAAGCTGAAGTTAGCAGATAAGCCTTTAAAATAACCATGATTAATAAGCTAAAGAACGTAGATCGAAATATGCACAACATTGAAGAAAAAAATGGAGGGTCACAATAGGGAATTTATAAATAAAGAATTTATTTTAAGAGGCTCAAACAAACATTGCTGTGAATAGTTAATTTTATGTGTCAACTTGACAGGAGAGCTCAGGTTAAACATCATTTCTGGGGGTGTCTGTGAAGATGTTTCCAGATGACATTAGCATTGAATGAATGGACTCAGTAAGTAGAATGCCCTACCCAGTGTTGTTGGGCATCATCCAATCTATTGAGAGTCTGAATAGAAAAAGAGGCAAAGGAAGGAGAATTTCCTGTCTCCCTGCTAAGCTGGGACATCTCATCTCATCTTCCCAGCTTTAGGACTGGGATTCATACCCAGATTCCCTAGATCTCCAGCCTTGGGACCCAACTGAATCACTGGCTTTCCTGGGTCTCCAGCTTGCAGACAGTAGATTATGAAATTTCTCATCCTCTCATCCTCTGTAATTGTGTGAGCCAATTCTTCAACATATACATTAATAATTATATATCATATAATATATCATATATGTATAATATATAATATATGTGTATACATATATATTTTTTCTCTGTCTCCGTTTGGATAACCTTGACTAATACAATTCTAGAAGTGCAAAATACACAATCTGAAATTAAGAACTCTTGATGGGTTTAACAGTAGACTGAACATGGGAGAAGATAGGATTTACAGACTCAAGTCAATAGAAAATATTCAAGAAGCACAGACAGAAAAAAGAATAGAAACAACAAAACAAACAGGTAAGAAATGTGGAACAGGATTAAAAAGTCTAACATGCATATAACTAGGACCCCAAGGAGAGAAAAGAGAGATGAAAAAAGTTGAATGAGAGTCAATAGCTTTCAAATCTCAAAAAGAAACCCCACAAGTTCAGTGAGCTCCAAGCAAGATAAATACAAAGAAAACTGCAGCTTCATTCTAAAAACAATTAATAAGAGAAGATCTTCAAAAGAAAAAGATCCTGCTGCTTCTGGAGAAATGTCAGGAGGAAATCCACTGACCAGAACTGTGCTAGAAGACGTCATTAAAGAACTAAAAGAGAAAAGCAAAACAAACCTGCCAATTTAGAATTCTATACAGAATGAAAGTATCCTTCAAAAAAAAAGAAAAAAAGAAAAGCAAAGAAAGAAATAGACATTTCCACATAACCAAAGCTGAGAGAACTGTCACTAGTAGATCTTCAATACAAGAACTACTCAAGAATGTTCTTCATGTCAAAGTATAATGGTCCCAGATGGAAGAACAGAAGTAGAACACAGAAGTTCAAGAAAAGTTTATAACTTATGTAGGAGTAAAACAATGTGACAATAGCAGCAAAAAAAAAAGGATAGGAAGGGTTAACTATTATAAGTTAAAGCACTGCAAGGATCTTGACTATTGTGAACAGTGCTGCAATAAACAAGGGAGTGCAGATATCCCTTTGGTATACTGATTTCTCTTCCTTTGGATAAATACCCAGTACTGCGATTGACAGATCATATGGCAGTTCTATTTCTAGTTTTTTGAGAACTCTCCACACTGTTCTCCATAATGGCTGTACTAACTTATATTTCCATCAACACTGTATAAGAATTCCCTTTACTCTGTATCCTTGCCAGTATCTGTTATTTTGCAGATATCTGTTATATCTGCTCATTGCAGTGTTTGAGACATGGCAAAAGGAGATAAAATTATGATTGCATTTTGTGACGTCTAGGGTAACCTCTAAAATGACACAAAAATGTATAATAAAAAAGCTGATAGATGAGATAAAATTCAATAATAAAAGATAATTGATTAATGCAAAAGAAGTAGGTATCTTAAGTCAGTAAAGAATAAAAGGATTGCGTAACTTTGACCTTTTTTAAAATACAAAGTTGACTTAAAAAATACAAAGTTGAGCTATTTGAACTAAGAGCATCTACTTTGGGCTTTTCACATTGTTTTAATATATTGTTAGAAACGACACTTACCTTAGTGCAGTTTCCATTTCACTTCCCACTGCATACCAATAAGTCCACAACTTGGGACTGTTGCCCTGTATAAGTCAATCTGAATGGCACACTGGCATGCACTAGATTCTATCACCTTCTCAGTTCACTTGACACTTTATCTAGTTAAAAATTTACAAAACCAAGAAACATAGGATAAGTATGCAGCATGTCCAATGGCCAAAGAGGCCGGAGGTCATAAAGACCAGGCCAGCTCAAAGTATTTTTCACCAGAAGTATATCTTGTTTCTCTAAAAGATATCATCAGAAGATAAGAATTATTCTACTCTTAAGGTGTAAAAAAGAACTTGAGAGAGAAAGCAATTTTGTTTTTTTTAGAAGACAGTAAAGCAATCTATATTCCAGGGTTTTAAAATAAAAATCTCCACTTCTCACCCTAGGTCCATCCTTTTATTTGTTTCCAATTTTGTAAATTCAGAGGTTTTAATATACAAGGAACTTAAACAACTCAGCAGTAAAAACAGTAATAATCCCTTTAAAAAGTGGGCAAAACACATAAATAGACATTATTCACAAGAAGAAATATAAATGGCCATCAGGCATATGAAAAAATTCTCAACATCACTAATCATCAGGGAAATACTAATCAAAACTACCATGAGAAATCTTACCTCAGAGTGGCTTGTATAAAAAGACAAAAATTAACAGATACTGGCAAGGATACAGAGTAAAGGGAACTCTGATATAGTGTGGATGGGAATGTAAGTTAGTACGGGCATTATGGAGAACAGTGTGGAGAGGTCTCAAAATACTAAAAATAGAACTACCATATGATCTGGCAATCCCACTACTGGGTATTTATCCAAAGGAAGAGAAATCAGTATACCAAAGGGATATCTGCACTCACATTTTTATGGCAGCACTGTCCACAGTAGTAAAGACATAGAATCAGCCTAAGCGTCCATCAGAGGACAAATGGATAAAGCAAATGTGATATATATACACACTAGGATAATATTCTGCCATAAAAATAATGTAATCATGTCATTTGCAGCAACATGGATGGAACTGGAGGTCATTACATTAAGTAAAATAAGCCAGGCACAGAAAGACAAGCAATGCACGTTCTCACTCATATGTGGCAACTAAAAAAGTTGATCTCTTGGAAGTAGAGAGTAGAATGGTAGATACCAGAGATTGGGAAGGGTGTGTGGGTAGGAGGAGTATATGAAGAGAGGTTGGTTAATGGGCACAAATATTAGATATAAGATATAAATTCTAATGTTCCGTAACAGAGTAGGGTGACTACTAGGAAGTAACAATGTATTGTATATTTCAAAGTAGCTAGAAGAAAGGACATAAAATATTCCCAACACATAGAAATTATAAGTACTCAGGGTGACGAATACCTAAAATATCCTGACTTGATCATTCTGTGTCTTACACATATAACAAATACTCACCTGTAACCCATAAATAGGTAAAATGTTATGCAGCAATTTAAAAAATTGTATCAGAAGTCTTGAGAGTTTAGCCACTCCCAGGTTCTTTCTGTTTTTTAGCATCTTATTCCTCCTCTATGAACCAGGCTTCCAAAACTTATCAAATTCTTGGAGCAGTTTATAGAGCAATTAGGAGTGTAGCATCTTAAGTCTTGCCACAGACCTGACTGCATCATCGTCTCTGTGGATGGGGCTTAGCAAGTCTTTGTTTTAAGATCCAGAAACTGCTCTTTCAGGCTATTTTTTAAAGGCACAAAACAAAAACCCTCTAGGTACTGAAAATGTCCTCATGCTATAAAAACTATATTCTGTGAATCACATATCAGATCATAGCGCTGGAAAGACTTTCCTAAAGAGAAATGGCCCACAGAGTTGTGGCTGGGCGATTCTTCATCAAGCACGTCTATTGGCAAGGCTGTTTATCAGTATGAGTATGCTATTAATGCAACTGCATATGTTCACAGATAGGTGAGTCAAATTAATTTCTGAATTGCTGAGGTTTTCTAGGCATTGTTATTATTCTTCCACATATTTTTCAAATTTGCTAGAGGATCTCAAAAAGACATGGATGGAAAGAAATGGAAAACAGCCAACGTTCTTCTTCAGTTACATTGCCTGTTTTCTGAGTAAGTTAATGAGTCTCAGAGTTTATCTTTATTTGTGCATTATTGCTCACGTTCATATTCACTTTAATTTGTCTTCCAAAAGAATAGTTTTAGGAAAATGATTTATTGCACAAAACGAAAGTCAGAAAGAGATACAAAGTTTTATTACCAAGGTAAGACAAGGTATCTGGGCAAGAGGAAGTAAAACCATGAGTCTGCATGAAATGAAAAACACCTCCTTTATTCTCATGACTTCATCTTTCAGGCAGCTCCTCTAGTCCACCTTCCCATAGGCTAAGACAGGCTCTTGAACAGGGTGACACGGTTTTACACAAGCCCAGGTGAACCCCAAGAGGAGCAAAACAAGATATAAACCGGGCTGTCAGGAACATCCACTAAACTTTAAAGCTCTGTACCTGCTGTCTTGGGGCCAAACCCACCTTGTGGCTTTCAACCTCCAAGCGTCTTTTAATCTTTGCTTTCCAGACATTAGAGGCAACTCACCAACATCTAACCACAAACCAAACTTGAAAATACTTAGCTCTGACCCAACCATGTGCCAGAGTTCCAGATGTCTTTAAAATTAACCTGTTCTCTGAGTCCTCTTAAAGGTCAGTTTCTTTTGCTACCAACTTGCCACTGTGCAGCAATAGCGCCATCTACAGAGCAATGTTAGGAAAAAGGGCACCTAGTTAGGTGGAGGCCAAATTTGGGAGAGGGAGTGGAATAATATATATATTTTTTGAAGTATAGCCTTTTACTGTCTATTTTCCAAGTGCATTTGGTAGAATAATAATGTCATCTTTATATTTAAAGAGCAGCTTGGTATTTTTCACTTTCAAGAGTTTGTTTTGTTTCAAAATGTGAAAAGGAAGGGATACAACAATAAACTAGAAAGGATAATAAATTTGGAATTAACAAATCACAATTTCTGTAGCACATGGGTCGTGGTAAACTCTACAGGGTCCTAAGGACAGCAATTGTGGTGGTAGCTCCTTGATGCCTTACCTTCCAGATTGTGGCAGAGGAAGTGGCTTCTTATCAGGGCAGTTACATCTCATGAGGGTAATTCCTGCAAATTCAGCCCAGAGACTACTTCTCCAGCCCTTTTAAAAATCTGATGAGTCACCCCAAAACTGCTAATTAACCTCTTTTTACATGAACTGACTAGAGGATATTCTGTTGCCTTCAACCTAACCCTGACTCTATATGATGACATATTAATGAAATAGATTGCTGATGGAATTGGGGTGTGAGTCTAGGGGGCCTCTGCTCTAGCTGCCACAGAAAACCAGATGCCTCCTTGGACCCACTTACCTTCAGAGGCAGCACAAGCAGCAGAAGATGGGCCTCCCCTTCTCTAAGTTTCATTTATGTTCTTAAAAGATGAAAAAAGTGGCAGCTAACCTGTATTAGAACACAGGTGTGATGAGTGTGTCTCCCAGATCTCAAGCCAGTGCTAGATCCTTATGGTGGAGCCAGATCTCTAAAGGCATCTGGGAAATGTTGTCTTTAGTTTCCAGTCTGCTGTCTCAGTGGTAGAGAGCCAGACTTCAGTACTGGCCTCACATGCTTTCAACCTAAAAGTTCTTTGTGTAATTCACTAAACTCTCCTTTCATTTCAGAGGCAGTTGGTTTAGCAAGGGCAGCTGGTAGTGGACAGCAGGGGTCCCCAACCCTCAAGCTGGGGACCTGCTGATGTCTGTGGCATGTTAGGAACCGGGCTGCACAGCAGGAGGTAAGCGGTGGGCAAGCGAGCTTTACTGCCTGAGCTCCACCTCCTGCTGGATCTGCTGCAGCATTAGATTCTCATAGCAGCGCGAACTCTATTGTGAACTGTGCATGCAAAGGACCTAGGATGCGTGCCTCTTATGAGAATCCAACTGATACCTGATGATTTCAGATGGAACAGTTTCGTCCCAAAACCATCCTCCACACCCTACCACCACTTGCTCATCAATGGAAAAATTGTCTTCCGAGAAACCAGTCCCTTGTGCCAAAAATGATGGGAACCACTGGCGTACAGGGCTTTCCAAACTTCAGTCACTTTTTTTTTATCACAGTCAAGGCTAATATTTACAAGAAGTTCAATTCCCACTGCTGAGCACCCAGGGGCGTGGGAAGAGGGCAGGCCTTAGAAACAGGTCTGGCTTTAGATGCTGCACCTCTATTATCATCACTAAGTTTCAGCCTACAACTCTGCAAATTAAGAATAAAAAATTGCCTCTCCAGTCAGCCAGTGACTCTGAATATAATAAACTGGTAGGTGTTTTCTAATTTTTCAAAGGTTCTAATATAGTCATTGGCCACTCTGAAATTCAAAGATGATCAAGTTTTGAGGCATTTAAATATTTGCTATTTGAAGATGGCTGAATAGGAACAGCTCCAGCTTCCAGCTCCCAGCGTGAGTGACACAGAAGACGGGTGATTTCTGCATTTTCAACTGAGGTACCGGGTTCATCTCACTGGGGTGTGTTGGACAGTTGGCGCTGGTCTGCAGGTGCAGCCCGACCAGCGAGAGCTGAAGCAGGGCGAGGCATCGCCTCACCTGGGAAGTGCAAGGGGGAAGGGAATTCCTTTTCCTAGCCAAAGGAAATTGAGACACACAACACCTGGAAAATCAGGTAAGTCCCACCCTAATACTGCACTTTACCAAGGGTCTTAGCAAACGGCACACCACAAGATTATATCCCACACCTGGCCCAGAGGGTCCCATGCCCACAGAGCCTCCCTCATTGCTAGCACAGCAGTCTGAGATCTAACTGCAAGGCAGCAGCTAGGCTGGGGGAGAGGCGCCTGCCATTGCTGAGGCTTAAGTAGCTAAACAAAGCCGCTGGGAAGCTCGAATTGGGTGGAGCCCACCACAGCTCAAGGAGGCCTGCCTGTCTCTGTAAACTCCACCTCTGGGGACAGGGCATAGCTAAACAAAAAGCAGCAGCAACCTCAGCAGAGGTAAATGTCCCTGTCTGACAGCTTTGAAGAGAGCAGTGGATCTCCCAGCACAGAGGTGGAGATCTGAGAACAGACAGACTGCCTGCTCAAGTGGGTCCCTGACCCCTGAGTAGCCCAACTGGGAGACATCCCCCACTAGGTGCAGACCGACACCTCACACCTCACACGGCGGGATACACCCCTGAGACGAAGCTTCCAGAGCGAGAATCAGACAGCAACACTCACTGTTCAGCAATATTCTATCTTCTGAAACCTCCATTGCTGATACCCAGGCAAACAGGGTCTGGAGCGGACCTCAAGCAAACTCCAACAGACCTGCAGCTGAGGGTCCTGACTGTTAGAAGGAAAACTAACAAACAGAAAGGATACTCACACCAAAACCCCATCAGTACGTCACCATCATCAAAGACCAAAGGCAGATAAAACCACAAAGATGGGGAAAAAGCAGTGCAGAAAAGCTGGAAATTCAAACAATCAGAGCGCATCTCCCCCTCCAAAGGAATGCAGCTCATCACCAGCAATGGAAAAAGCTGGATGGAGAATGACTTTGATGAGTTGAGAGAAGAAGGCTTCAGTCCATCAAACTTCTCAGAGCTAAAGGAGAAACTAAGTAACCAGCACAAAGAAACTAAAAACCTTGAAAAAATATTTGACGAATGGCTAACTAGAATAACCAATGTAGAGAAGTCATTAAAAGAACTGATAGAGATGAAAATCATAACACGAGAACTATGTGACAAATGCACAAGCTTCAGTAACTGACTCGATCAACTGGAAGAAAGAGTATCAGCGATTGAAGACCAAATGAATGAAATGAAGTGAGAAGAGAAGTGTAGAGATAAAAGAGGAAAAAGAAATGAACAAAGCCTCCAAGAAATATGAGATTATGTGAAAAGACCAAATCTACGTCTGACTGGTGTGCCTGAAAGTGACGGGGAAAATGGAACCAAGTTGGAAAACACTCTGCAGGATATTATCCAGGAGAACTTCCCCAACCTAGTAAGGCAGGCCAACATTCAAATTGAGGAAATACAGAGAACGCCACAAAGATATTCCTTGAGAGGAGCAACTCCAAGACACATAATTGCCAGATTCACCAAAGTTGAAATGAAGAAAAAAATCTTAAGGGCAGTCAGAGAGAAAGGTCGGGTTACCCACAAAGAGAAGCCCATCAGACTAACAGCAGATCTCTTGGCAAAAACTCTACAAGCCAGAAGAGAGTGGGGGCCAATATTCAACATTCTTAAGGAAAAGAATTTTCAACCCAGAATTTCATATCCAGCCAAACTAAGTTTCATAAGTGAAGGAGAAATAAAAACCTTTACAGACAAGCAAATGCTTAGAGATTTTGTCACCACCAGGCCTGCCCTACAAGATATCCTGAAAGAAGTACTAAACATAGAAAGGAACAACAGGTCCCAGCCACTGCAAAAACATGCCAAAATGTAAAGTCCATCGATGCTAAGAAGAAACTGCATTGACTAATGAGCAAAATAACCAGCTAATATCATAATGACAGGATCAAGTTCACACATAACAATATTAACCTTAAATGTAAATGGACTAAATGCTCCAATTAAAAGACACAGACTGGCAAATTGGATGAAGACTCAAGATCCATCAGTTTGCTGTATTCAGGAGACCCATCTCACATGCGGAGACACACATAGACTCAAAATAAAGGGATGGAGGAAGATCTACCAAGCAAATGGAAAACAAAAAACAGCAGGGGTTGCAATCCTAGTCTCTGATATAACAGACTTTAAACCAACAATGATCAAAAGAGAAAAAGAAGGCCATTACATAATGGCAAAGGGATTAATTCATCAGGAAGAGCTAACTATCCTAAATGTATATGCACCCAATACAGGAGCACCCAGATTCATAAAGCAAGACCTTAGAGACTTAAAAAGAGACTTAGACTCCCACACAATAATAATGGAAGACTTTAACATCCCATTGTCAACATTAGACAGATCAACGAGATGGAAAGTTAACAAGGATATCCAGGAATTGAACTCAACTCTGCACCAAGCGAACCTAATAGACATCTACAGAACTCTCCACCCCAAATCAACAGAATATACATTCTTCTCAGCACCACATTGCACTTATTCTGAAATTAACCACATAGTTGGAAGTAAAGCACTCCTCAGCAAATGTAAAAAAACAGAAATTATAACAAACTGTCTCTCAGACCATAGTGTAATCAAACTAGAACTCAGGAATAAGAAACTCAATCAAAACCACTCAACTACATGCAAACTGAACAACCTGCTCCTGAATGATTACTGGGTAAACAACGAAATGAAGGCAGAAATAAAGATGTTCTTTGAAACCAATGAAAACAAAGATACAACATACCAGAATCTCTGGGACACATTGAAAGCAGTGTGTAGAGGGAAATTTATAGCACTAAATTCCCACAAGAGAAAGCAGGAAAGATCTAAAATTGACACCCTAACATCACAATTAAAAGAACTAGAGAAGCAAGAGCAAACACATGCAAAAGCTAGCAAAAGGCAAGAAATAACTAAGATCAGAGCAGAACTGAAGGAGATAGAGACACAAAAAACTCTCCAAAAAATCAATGAATCCAGGAGCTGGATTTTTTATTAGTCTTGCTAGCAGTCTATCAATTTTGTTTATAGACAAGCTAGCAAGACTAATAAAGAAGAAAAGAGAGAAGAATCAAATAGACGCAATAAAAAATGACAAAGGGGATATCACCACCGACCCTACAGAAATACAAACTAACGTCAGAGAATACTATACACACCTCTACTCAAATAAACTAGAAAACCTAGAAAAAATGGATAATTTCCTGGACACTTACACTCTTAAGATTAAACCAGGAAGAAGTTGAATCCCTGAATAGACCAATAGCAGTCTCTGAAATTGAGGCAATAATTAATAGCCTACCAACCAAAAAAAGTCCAGGACCAGACAGATTCACAGCCGAATTCTAGCAGAGGTACAAGGAGGAGTTGGTAACATTCCTTCTGAAACTATTCCAATCAATAGAAAAAGAAGGAATCCTCCCTATCTCATTTTACAAAGCCAACATCCTGATACCAAAGCCTGGCAGAGATACAACAAAAAAGAGAATTTTAGACCAATATCCCTGATGAACATCAATGCAAAGATCCTCAATAAAATACTGGCAAACCGAATCCAGCAGCACATCAAAAAGCTTATCCACCACGATCAAGTGGGCTTCATCCCTGGGATGCAAAGCTGGTTCAACATACGCAAATCAATAAATGTAATCCAGCATACAAACAGAACCAAAGACAAAAACCACGTGATTATCTCAATAGATGCAGAAAAGGCCTTTGACAAAATTCAACAGCCCTTCATGCTAAAAACTCTCAATAAATTCGGTATTGATGGAATGTATCTCAAAATAATAAGAGCTATTTATGACAAACCCACAGCCAATATCATACTGAATGGGCAAAAACTGGAAGCATTCCCTTTGAAAACTGGCACAAGACAGGGATGCTCTCTCTCATCACTCCTATCCAACATAATGTTGGAAGTTCTGGCTAGGGCAATCAGGCAAAAGAAAGAAATCAAGGGTATTCAGTTAGGAAAAGAAGAAGTCAAATTGTCCCTGTTTGCAGATGACATGATCGTATATTTAGAAAACCCCATTGTCTCAGCCCAAAATCTCCTTAAGCTGATAAGAAACTTCAACAAAGTCTCAGGATACAAAATCAATGTGCAACAAATCACAAGCATTCTTGTACACCAGTAACAGACAAACAGAGAGCCAAATCATGAAGGAATTCCCATTCACAATAGCTTCAAAGAGAATAAAATACCTAGGAATCCAACTTACAAGGGACGTAAAAGACCTCTTCAAGGAGAACTACAAACCACTGCTCAGTGAAATAGAAGAGGATACAAACAAATGGAAGAACATACCATGCTCATGGATAGGAAGGATCAATATTGTGAAAATGGTCATACCACCCAAGGTAATTTATAGATTCAGTGCCATCCCCATTAAACTACCAATGACTTTCTTCACAGAATTGGAAAAAACTGCTTTAAAGTTCATATGGAACCAAAAAAGACCCCGCATTGCCAAGACAATCCTAAGCAAAAGAACAAAGCTGGAGGCATCACGCTATCTGACTTCAAACTATACTACAAGGCTACAGTAACCAAAACCGCATGGTACTGGTACCAAAACAGATATATAGACCAATGGAACAGAACAGAGCCCTCAGAAATAATACCACACATCTACACCATCTGATCCCTTTGACAAACCTGACAAAAACAAGAAATGGGGAAAGGATTCCCTATTTAACAAATGGTGCTGAGAAAATTGGCTAGCCATAAGTAGAAACCTGAAACTGGATCCTTTCCTTACTCCTTATATGAAAATCAATTCAAGATGGATTAGAGACTTAAATGTTAGACCTAAAACCATAAAAACCCTAGAAGAAAATCTAGGCAATACCATTCAGGACATAGGCATGGGCAAGGACTTCATGTCTAAAACACCAAAAGCAACAGCAACAAAAGCCAAAATGGACAAATGAGATCTAATTAAACTAAAGAGCTTCTGCACAGCAAAAGAAACTACCATCAGAGTGAACAGGCAACCTACAGAATGGGAGAAAATTTTTGCAATCTACTCATCTGACAAAGGGCTAATATCCAGAACCTATAAAGAACTCAATCAAATTTACAAGAAAAAAACAAACAACCCCATCAAAAAGTGGGCAAAGGATATGAACAGACACTTCTCAAAAGAAGACATTCATACAGCCAGCAGACACATGAAAAAATGCTCATCATCACTCGCCGTCAGAGAAATGCAAATCAAAACCACATTGAGATACCATCTCACATCAGTTAGAATGGCAATCATTAAAAAATCAGGAAACAACAGGTGCTGGAGAGGATGTGGAGAATAGGAACTCTTTTACACTGTTGGTGGGACTGTAAACTAGTTCAACCATTGTGGAAAACAGTGTGGTGATTCCTCAAGGATCTAGAACTAGAAATACCATTTGACCCAGCCATCCCATTACTGGGGATATACCCAAAGGATTATAAGTCATGCTGCTATAAAGACACATGCACAGGTATGTTTATTGCGGCACTATTCACAATAGCAAAGACTTGGAATCAACTCAAATGTCCATCTATGATGGACTGGATTAAGAAAATGTGGCACATATGCACCATGGAATACCATACAGCCATAAAAAAGGATGAGTTCATGTCCTTTGTGGGGACATGGATGCAGCTGGAAACCATCATTCTCAGCAAACTATTGCAAGAACAGATAACCTAATTCCTCATGTTCTCACTCACAGGTGGGAAATGAACAATGAGATCATTTGGGCACAGGAAGGGGAAGATCACACACCAGTCTGTATTGTGGGTAGGGGGTATGGGGGAGGGATAGCATTAGGAGATATAACTAATGTAAATGACGAGTTAATGGGTGCAGCACACCAACATGGCACATGCATGCATACGTAACAAACCTGCACGTTGTGCACATGTACCCTAGAACTTAAAGTATAATTTAAAAAATAAAAATAACATATGCTTTTTGATAATTATTTTCAATGATATATAAAGTATGAAAATATGAGGTGTAGTAGATATAATAAAGCCAACCTTGACATCAGTATAAAGAAAAGCTAAAACTCCTTTCATTGTTTCAGTTCTATGCTTATAATTTGTACAGTTTTCTCTATGTATGTTATACTCCAAAAAAAGTTTGCAATAAAAAATGCAAACTGCAAAGAGATTTTATTAAGATAAACCTGGGACACAATGAGGTGGATTAAGCTAGAGACAAATATATTCCAGAAAAGAATGGGCAATGAATATAGAGTAGGTATTCAGGTAGAATGAAGAGAACAAGAAAAAGATTTACATAGTTGTGTTTTGGAAGTCTCGGCACAGAGTATTTTTTTTCAAATCCAAGAACGTTTTATTACGCACCATAATACAAATGGATTTAAGTCAAAAGAGAAAAATGCGCAATTGTTGGAAATTACCCTTCAGTCAGGGTTCTCAAGTTGGCTGTTTAACCCACTGATTTAAGTAAAGATTATAGTTTTTTCCCCTTTGTCGTATAGTGTATTTCTTTTCTTTTTGTCTTCAAATAAATATTTATTTTTATAATATAATATCACCATAGTTACAGACATTTTAAATGTAGATATTCTTTCAAACACTTGGAAAACATTAGTACTTTTTATCTCAGAAATATGCAGTGATGGTGTAGAGAGGGAGTTGAAGTGATTTTTAAATTGAAGATCAAAACATGCAAATACTAGCAGTCATATAACATGAGTTCTATGAAGAAGAATATAATAGAAAGTCTGTAAAAATGTAAAAGTTGAAATAAATAAGAAACATATTTTAAATGTCTCAGAGTCAGATATTTTCATCCAAAAAGAAAATTACTCTCAAAGTTCGTTTACATTTCTAAGTGGCTCAAGTCATAGTGACTAAAATAAATTTTAATTTTAAAATTAGTAAATCTGAGTGTGCCCAAGCAGTATTGTCTTGAAATGAATAAAACTAGGGTGGTGTCAAAACCTGGATTCTTCCGGTAAAGACAGTCTTGGAGGCCGGGCACAGTGGCTCATGCCTGTAATCCCAGCACTTTGGGAGACCTAGGCAGGCAGATCATTTGAGGTCAGAAGTTCAAGACCAGCCTGACCAACATGGTGAAAACCCATCTCTACTAAAAATGCAAAAATTTGCTGAGTGTGGCTGTGGGTGCAATCCCAGCTACTTGGGAGGCTGAGGCAGGAGAATCACTTGAAACGGGAGGTGGAGGTTGCAGTGAGCTGAGATTGCCCCACTGCACTTCAGCCTGGGCAACAGAGTGAGATTCATCTAAAAAAAACACACACACACACAAACAAACAAAAAACTGTCATGGAAAGCATTTGGCTTTTCCATGGTAACTGTAGGAGAGGTCCCAGGGCTGGTTTCCTCATTCTCCAGTGTTGAACAGTGGAACATGGGATATCCATTCTCCTGGCATGGATCATGGCAGAAGTGATCTGGTCCTGGAGCCAGCAGTGGGGATTGGCTTTCAATTTCCCACTCATCAGTGTTGGATACTAACTAGCTGGAATAATTTTTTTAAAAGCCTGTTTTGCTAGAACACACTGGGCTAGAGTCTATGTGTCCTGTTGAAGCAAACTGAACCCTAACTAATGCAGGATGATAGAGCAAAAATTGTTTGAGGAAGAATTGTATCCCATTTTCAGAGATCGAGTATAAAATCAACAATCATGTGCTTTGAATGTCTGAGTAGACTCTTGCCTATTGCTGAGAAATGGAAGAAAATATTACTGCATTTAGTTCTATATGTCTATGTAGTAGAATGGCCATTACTCTGAATTTGCAGAGATAAATAAATAAATAAATAAAGCATAATGAGGGAATACTATAAACAATTGTATATAGCATACAACAAGTCAGATAACTTAGATGGAATTAACAAATTCCTAGAAAGACACAAACTACTGAAACTAGCTCAAGAAGAAATAAAAAATCTGAGTAGATATCAAAAAAGTTCCACAAAAAAAGCTCAGGCCCAGATGACATAATGGGTGAATACTACTAAATAATGCAATTTATGAGGCCAGTATTACTCTGGCATCAAAGCCAGACAAAAATATCACAAAAAATGAAACTATAGACCAATATTCCTTATGAATACAGATGCAAACATCTTCAACACAATACCAGAAAACTGAATCCAGCAGCATACAAGGATTGTATAACAAGACCAAGTGGGATTTATCCCAGGAGTGCAAGATTCGTACAACACATGAAACTTAACCAATGTAATACATATTAATTAAATAAAGGACAAAAGCCACATGAACATCTCAATAGATGTTATAGAAATATAAGGGAATGTATCCAACCTGATAAAAGACATTTATGAAAAACCCACAGCAAATATGACACTTAGTGGTAAAAGACTGAAAGCTTTCCTCCAAGGTCAGAAACAAGACAAGTTGTTCATTCTTACCACTTCTATTCCACATTGTGCTACAGGTCTAGCCAGGGCAATTAGACAAGAAAAATAAATAAAAGTCATCCAGATTGGAATGGAGGAAGTAAAACTATCCACAGATGGCATGATATTATATATAGGAAGTTCTAAAGAATTCTTAAAAATCTACAAAAATGTAGCCCAACTTTCAATTCTTTTAGTCAAAAGAGAGTTTATAATTTGCCTCTTTTATCTTTATTTAGTTGTGTGTCTAATCTGTCTTTTAAAAAAATTTTGATGTTCCTGGGAAAATCTAATTCTAATTAAGAAGACGTTTAAATCAAACCTGTATGAGGTATAAATTTTCATAACAGCAAGATATAAATAGATACTGGCAGCAGGAGTAACGAGTGATTACATGTTTAAAAACTTCCCACCAGCCTGGTACAAAGGGCACTCCATGGTTAGATTTACTTGTATTAATTTTTAAATGTGATTAAAGTCAAATAATATAGTATGCTTTACTTCTTTGAGTTTTAAGTTTTAAACATTTAACCACCACCATCTTATTGAACCTTTATATTATAACCTCATTCTATACATAAAAAATGTAAGATTCAAATAGATGAAGTGACTTGCCCTAGCCAATTCAGCAAACAAGCGACAGAGGTGGGAACATGAACTGAGGATATGACCTTAGCCAGTGTTATATCCACTACTCCATGAATGACTAACTAAATAGGGAATGGGAGGGGTACAGGGAAAGTATTCCAGGCCATTGTGAACATCCCTCCACCCAGATTAGCAAGTTCTGCCTTCTTAGAATAAGTGCCCAAATAATTATCATCCCTGGATAAAGCCTTGGTGATAACCAGTGAATTAATCAGGGCTTCTTCATTCTTCAGTGTTTCCCACACACCATGTTGGACAACAGTGTTCATACTCTAACCCAGACCTTTTGTTAATCTCCTTTTCCATCTTCCCACTCTCACTACAAATGTTTCATTAACGGAGGCCTTCCATCCAAATTTTCAAGAACTTCATGATAAAGAGATATAAAATGTTAGACAAGTTGAGAACTTATTATAAAGTTCTCAAAAGCATTGATTCAAGATCACAGTTTATGTATATGTGATCCTACACATATATATCTTGTTTTCCTACACAACACTCTTTAACAAAGCTTTAGTAAGTATTGCGTGGACTTTAGAGCTGCTGTATTTCCACTGAGCTATATAATTCACATTATTTATAAATACAGAATGAGGATAAACTCAGTGACCTTTGTGGAAAAAATTAGGATACATATCAATTCAAATCAACAAATGTTGTACCACTATGGTGTACAAAGCAATGTGCTGTTTTGTATCTCTGTCTCTCATGGGCATATATGAATATATCTGTGCTGTTTTCCCTCAAAGATTAGTTGTCAAGGTAAGACATAAATGCAACTAACTCAATATTGAGCATAAAATATTTAAATAGCATTTTCCTAAGCCATTTGGCAAGGAAAATATTTGATGCTTTTACCAATATATTCAGTTGGCTTTTTGGGATCTCTTGGGAATTTCAGGGTTCCTGTAGTGAACCTTGATCTAGGACCAGCTTGCTTTTTCTCCCTGCTGTGCCTCACTTTGTCAGTAGAAGCCTTACTGTTGTCACCAGTTGGCAGTATTCATAAGATGGCTGCATCAACACTTACCTAGAGTCCAGCAGGAAGGTGAAAACTTTTCTATCCCAACAGTGGCAAAAACATCCTGAGACTAATTTTCGTTGGCCAGAATTGGGCCATGTATTTAACCCTAGACTAATCACTTTGTCTTACACTAATCATGGAAGATTCCTGGAGCTGGGAGCAGGGACACTTCTAGTCAAACACTATGGTCTAAGTCGGGGAAGGGGTGATTTTCAGAAGGAAATTTTTTACCATAAAAAGGATAGACATTATCAGTATGTTACAAAATAACAAACCTCAATTGCCCACTACAGACCTTTAATGCCTTCCAATTATTGCTGAAAGGCATTGAAGGTCTGATTTCTACAGAAAAGCTTGCAGAAATAGTGCAGTCGGATAAGAGAAACGAACTGTGGCATATCCAGTAGCCTTTCGGTGGTCCAGGTGGCAGTGTTAAGACAGGGCATTAAAATATAGAACTCAATATTTAGAACAAAAAAGATAAAACAAACCCCAAGACCTACTAATAAGGGCCTCAGAATCAGAATAGGAAGCTTCAGTGGACAAGACAATGAACCAACAGCAACAAGGCACAGCACAGAATCTTGTTTCTTTACCCACAATGGATAAGGTTACCATCAACTAATGAAAATATGATGAATTTCTAAAAAATGCTGCCACATATACTCATGTATTCCTATATTTATGATTATTCAGATTCTGGTATGCAGAGTAGGCAACATAAGGTCAGTAGCCTATCCACCACTCATTTTAACAGAAATCTGTCTGTATATACACACGCTATAGGAGGACACAAAAACTAACAAGACAACAACAGAAGACAGAGCAGAACTAATCAGTAAAAAGAGCCTTAGGAATTTGGTGAGAAGTCAATTCAGGCCAAGCTCTTCAGGAAGAAACGCAGGCAATGTTGTGTCCTTCACATAGGAATATGACGTAGGAAACATAAAAATATGTATTTTTACTTGCTTTTCTCTCTCCAATAAATAGTAACATCTTGAAGTGATTCAGCTATATATTTTTACCCTACCCCTCTTTTGACATAGTCATGTATTTACGAAAGATGCACTGAGGACAAAGATGTTATCTATAGCCATGGAAACACAAAGCTTTAATCAGTTCTTGAGCAATCTTAGGATCTAACATTTCTCCTCCTGTATTTTGAAAGCCCCAGTGAGTTTACATTCTCAGAGGACCTTATTAACAGCAAGGCCTGGAGTCCCAAGAGTGAAAAACATCTTCCTCTCCTCTGTCAGGGGCGATGAGGGTAAGATGGTGTCTAGAGGCCCAGCCACACCAAATTTTCAACTGGGACAGTGATATCAGGGGCCCCTCAATCTCCTCTATTTGCAAAAGTCTGCCCTACCAATGTGTTCTGTGTTACATCTCATACTTACCTCCGACTGTGTCCAGTCCTATTATCCATGCCTTACAACATAGATTAACCCATCATATTTACTCATTCCTGTCCATATTCCTTCTCATCTTCCCGACTATCTGTCTTCTCCTGTTTTCTCATCATTTTCCTATTATTAAAAACAGAACAGCTGTCACATTTTCTGGGCAGCACCTCTTATTTCAGTATTCTTTTTGTGCTCGCCTTCTCTGCTGACTATATTTCCCAGACAAGCCCGTTTACTCTTTGGTATTGTTAGAAAATGTTATTAAGATCACATACCTTGGTTGACCACTAACTTGTGAATCTTAATTTAATCTGGCCCAACTGTCCACTCAGAAACTCTCTCAATCATCCTTTATTGACACATTTCCCATAGTTGACTGTTCTGGACCATTTCTACACAATCTAACTTTCTAAATACTATCCTTACTCAGAGTAGATGATGTTGCTTAAAACAATCTTATTTGAATTTCTATAAAATACTCCTTACTACCTCCAGAAATCTTTTTTACACTGTTTTCCTTACCGGGAATGTTCTTTCTTCCCCAGATCATTCCAACTCCACAACTGATCTAAATCCTTCAAATTTATCATTTCCTTATTGTCTTCTTGACTGTTCCAGGATCTTCTCTAAGTACTCATGGAAATATTTACAACTCTCATTTACACTTATTCTTTCCTTCCTAGTGTTAATTGTCTTTTAAAATTGTAAAAGAAACATAATAAATATCTTCCAAGAAATTTTAAGGAGGATTCTGGTGACATGAAGAGGAAACTGAAAGTTATACCAAAAAAACGAATGGTTTTGGTATAAATAATACAAAACTTTAAATGAAACTATCATAAATTGGGATGAAAAGACAGAGTGGATACAAAAAAAAAAATTACTGAGCAAGAATATTATATTTCAAAACTCTCCCAGAAGAGAGAAAATTAAAATTCTCCAGCATTTTTGATTTCATATATCTATACCCATACATACAAACACAAAATAAAACAAAAAAGTAATAAAATAAAAAAAGAAACTTTCTCAGAAAAACATTTAAAAAGATTTTTAAAAATTAATGAAAAACTAAGTAAAATGGAGAAAATATCAAACCTGTTTAATTAAAATTTCAGAAGGAAAAATAAAATAATTAGAGGGAAGAAATATTTGAATAAATGGTAAAAACTTTCCAAAAATAAAAATCAGAAATCTCAGACTACAAGTTCTTACAGAGTACCAAAGGGGCCAAAAGACCAATAATACCTAAACATGTTAGTAAGATTTTATAGAATCTGAAGATTCAATACAATTTCTTTCAAAAAGCCAATGTCATTTTTCCACAGAAATACAAAACACAATCCTAGAATTTGTATGGACTCAGAAAAAACTCAGAATATCCAAAGTAATCTTGAGCAAAAAGAACAAAGTTGCAGGCATCACACTCCCTAATTTCAAAATATATTACAAACTACCATAATCAAAACAGCATGGTACTGGCATAAAAATAAACACATTGACCAATGTAACAGGATAAAAAGCACAGATAATTGACATATTTACTGTCAATTGATTTTCAACAAATGTGCCAAGAGCACATGATAAGAAAAAGACAATCTCTTGAATAAATGGTGTTGGGAAAACTGAATATCCATATGCAGAAGAATGAAATTGGTCCCTTATCTCACACCATATACATAAATCAACTCAAAATGGATAAAATACTTCAGTGTAAGACATGAAACTGTAAAGCTACTAGAAGAAAACAGGAGAAAAGCTCCATGGTATGTCTGGGCAATATTTCTTTTTTCTTTTTTCTTCTTCTTCTTTTTTTTTTTTTTCCTGGGCTTAGCTCAGCTGAAGAGGCAATGATTCCTTGGATAGGACTCTAAAAGCACAGGCAGCAAAAGCAAATATCGACAAATGGGATTGCATCAAGCTAAGAAGCTTCTGCAAAGTAAAGGAAACAATTAACAGTGAAGAGACACCCACAAATTAGGAGAATACATTTATAAACCATACATTTGATAAGAGGCTAGTAAAAAATATATATTGGATTCAACTCAATAGTAAGAAAACAAACAACTTGATTAAAAATGGTCAAAGAATCTGAACAGGCATTTTGCAAAAGATAGGATACAAATGGTCAGCAGATATACTAAAAAATTCTCAACATCTTTAATCATCAGGGAAATGCAAATTAAAACTACAGTGAGAATGTCAGAATGACTATTATCAAAAGACAAAAGTATTGGTGAGGATGTGGAGAAAAGGGAACCCATATACACTGTTGGTGGAAATGTAAATTAGTACAGCCATTTTGGAAAATAGTATGGAGGTTCCTAAGAAAATTAAAAGTACTACCATATAATCCAGCAATCTTACTACTGGGAATGGAATATGTCCAGTATGTTGATGAGACATCTGCACCTCCAAATTCATTTCAGCATTATATTAACAATAGTTAAGATATGGAAGCAACCTAAGTGTCTATCAACAGAGAAATGGATAAAACAAAAAAGGTGTGTATATATATGTGCAATGGAATACTATACAACCTTTAAAAAGGACATTTTGTCGTTCACAACAACATAGATGGGACTGGAGAACATTGTGCTAAGTGAAATAAGCCAGGCACAGAAAGATAAATGCTGCATGGTTTTACTTACATGTGGAATCTAAAAAGTTGATGTCATAGAAACAGAGAGTAAAAGGGGGTTACCAAAGGCTGGTGGAGAGTGATGAGGAAATGAAAATGTTAATCAAGGATAAAAAATCTCAGTTACACAAAAGGAATAAATTTTTATGATTTATTTCACTGCATGGTGACAACAGTTAATAATAATGTACTGAATACAGTAATCCCCCCTATCTGTTATTTTGCCTTCTAGTTTCAGTTACTGTGGTCTGAAAACATTAAAGAAAACAACCAGATGAAAAGAATTCATAAGTTTGAAATTGTTCTATTTAAATGTATGTATACATTTATGTATAATTGTTTTGTTTTATTAATATTTGTTAATCTCTTGCTCTGCCTAATTTATAAATTAAACTTCATCATAGGTACATATATATATATGTATGTATGTGTGTGTAAGAAAAAGCATGATATATATATAGGGTTTGGTACTATCTATGGTTTTAGGAATCCACTGGGAGCCTTGGAATGTATCCCCCATGGATATGGGAGGACTACAGTATTTCAAATTTGCTTTAAAAATAGATTTTTAACACTCTTACCACCAAAAATAAATTGGTGAGGTGATGGATATGTTAATCAGCTTTATTTAATCTTTCTACAAAGTATACATCTTACCCCATAAATATACACAATTATTATTTATCAATTAAAAATAAATAAATCAGAAAAAAATGTGGAATCTAAGACAAACAGCAAGTTTTAAAAGATATCAAAGAGAAAGAAGATATCTCAGATTGACATCAGAACTCTAAATAGACATGTTGGTATCAAAAAGACAAAACATCACAGATTTAGATGTATTGAAGGAAATAAAACTTATACTTTTTTTTTTTTTTTTTTTTTTTTTTTTTTGAGACAGAGTCTTGCTCTGTCACCCAGGCTGAAAACTTATACTTTTATATGCAACAAAACACCATGGAAATATGAGGGCATAACTAACCATAATTAACATATGTTCAGGCACACATGCACTGGATATTTTCTGTTTGCCCACCTATTCTGCATCACTGTGCTCCATGTCTGAATCAAGGAGCACCTTTGTCTTTTGCTTGTGTTTGAGGAATGAAGACTGCTAGCAGATCAGAGGGAGGAAGGAGTTAGGTCAGCATATTTATGTTTATGACACTCTCCATGAGGGGCAGCAAAGGCTGGTGACATTCTTCTACCCAGGACAATAGTGCTTACAGGCAGTTCTTTCCATACAACTCTCTCTCTCTCTGTCTCTCTCTTTTTTTTCTCTTTCTCCTCCTCCTTTTCTTTCTTTTCCATCTTCTTCTTGCCTCCCCTTCAGGCCCAGGGGTGGAAAGGGTGCTTTGATGTTATTAGCAGCTAGGTACACTAATCCTTTTGTTTTTCTGTATCCTGCTCAAGCCCTTGTAAGGAGTCCCTTTATTTATCTCTCTTCAAATTACTCAGTTTGAACGTGTCATCTGTTTCTGGACAGCACCATGAATGATAAACATAGCCTCAAGAGGTTTGTCATGTAAGCATACATTAGAAAACACTTTTGAAGAAAGTTTTGTGAAGGCTTCCATTAAACATATGGGCCATAAGGATGAGTAAATAATCTATTTTTAATTTCAACAATCTATTTTCAATTTCCAAAAGCTTTATTAATCCAATTCTTCCTTTTTGTAGCATGCTTTATTTATGGTTTTATAAAGGGAATATCTTATTAAATCTCTATAAGAATACCAAACAATTCCTTTCTAATTTTTTGTCACCTTGAATTATTTGATTATTCTAGTTAGTTTTCTGTCTCTTTATCTTAGTTTTTTTCTTTATTTTTTCAGGGTTTTCTAAAATATCAATGATCCTTTAAGAGTGCAGAAATGTGAAGCTGACCAAAAACTCTGTACATAGGTTGAGGGTGGCGAGTGGCTGGCTTTGATGTAGGGTTATTGCGAATCTGATCATCACACTTGGGCACTACAGTGTTCCAGAACACCGAGGTGTCTGCCAATATCTCCCCAGACTCGTTTAATTTCCTTCAAGAATAAATGTATGTGTATGTTTGGGGTGGGAATGTTAAGCTGTGAGGAATAAACACCTTTCGGGTAGCCATTCTATTTATGGCAGATGATGGAATAGACCATGATGTCTAACTCTTCTGGAGATGTATCATTAATTAATTCTTCCACTACTGTGGTCTGCTCTGGGCAGAACCTGTGACTTTCTCTATTTTGCTTCATGATTTCAATGCTATAATCAACATCTAGGTTTCATCAGGATATTTATTGAAAATTCGTATTCACTGTGGCTATCCTCTCCTTTTCATCATGTTTGTGGGTCTATACATTTGCTATTCCTTTAATATCATTTTGATAGGATCTCAGTAGGGAGGAGAAATAAATGTGTTTACATAGTCTGCTATTTTAAGTAAGAAATCATTCCTTAATTATTTTTGAAGTCACTCAGGCTGTTGGAGTTTAGAGAACATCTGTTACACTTGAAACTCCTCCTCCTTACAGAAAAGAGATATAACTGGTGCTTCTCAGATGTTCCTTTTCCTTGAAACTCCTTCATTAAAAAAATCACCTTTGCCAGTTCATTAACTATTAATTTTTAAAATAGTTTATTTTTATATAAGTTTTCTTAATGGTTTTGTAAACATGGCAGCCCCATGTAGTGACAGAAGCCATAGGACTCAGAACACGGGAATTCGTTTACTTCTGTCCTCTGGTAATTCTGATGATTCAAATAGGGTCATTTTTTGTCATCTTATTTCATTTGTTTTTAATTTTTTTCTTTTTTAGATACATCATAATCTCAGTTCTAGAAAACAAAAATTTCTGTGACCAAAGGCAGAAAGGGGCCTGAGATTTAAGGCACTGAGGCCATGTCTGTTTTTAAAGCTATGAATTACCTGTTTTTTCTAACTTTTGCCAGTCAACCCTTTTCAATCTGTTCTAGTTCAGAGTAGAAAGAATTTTCTTGATCTGGAGTTGGAAAGAGTCTGTCTAGGTCTGACACACAGCAGGAGCTCCAAAAATATCTGTTGAATGAGTCAATGAGAACAACATACTATCAGTTTACACTTTTTAATGGATGGGTATGGTGTTTGTTTTTTAACATGTAAAGGACCTCTGTACTCTCCATAAAACCGACAAATATGACATTTGAAAAGTAGGTGAACTGCTTTTTTACTCTACTAATAGCAATAAGTTTTTAAACATTGTATTTAAAGAGCATGCTAGTCTTACAGATAATTGAATTAAATGGCTTCAGGTTAAACTTTAGGGCAGTAAAGCAGAAAATCACCATAAGCCTACTTTGGCAAGCTGAGAATGTAAAAATAACTCTTTATGGAGTGATAAATAAAGGAATTTTATTTTTATAGACTATATGGGTGTGGAGTAGACCAGGTTAAGCATTAGGGGTAACTTTCTGAATGTGTAGTTTTCACCTTTTATTTGCAAGACTTCACCTGCCACACGTGGCAATAAACATTCCTTGAAAATATAGATCATATGAGAATGTAAGATCATTTATTTGGTTACTCCTCTACTGGCAGTCACTCAGAATTTTTCCTATTGTTGAATTATTGTTTCTATTATGAAAAACAGAACACATAGTTTTCAACAATTTATTCAACACATTTAGAGGACTTTTGATAATGCATTCTTTGAAAACTTCCTGATTGCTAAAAGATAAGAAAGAACAATTCATAATGATAAAATGGCCAATCATAAAGGAAGATCTGAGAATCCTATGTGTACATGTACCTGATAACATAGCCTTAACACGCCAGCAAAAGCTGGCATCTTTAAAAGGAGAAATATAAGGCATAGTGGAAGATTCTAACACACCTCTCTCAGTCACTGACAATCCAGGCAAACATGGGACCACAGGTGCAGGAGTGCTGAGTGATGTGGAGCTATGTGCCACCTGTCTGTGCAGTTTATCTGTGCCCTCCTGATCTGTGTGATTCTGGATATACTATTTCCATTTTATTATGAATTAATTATTTCTGAGACTGCCCATGCTTAACACTTGTTGGGTAAGACAGCACCCAACACATGGTAAGAAATTTTGGCCACATAGTCACTGAATAGTAACTCAGTTGGTCTCTACAGGGGCCAATAGCACTTCATGCACTACCTTTCGATGATAAATAATTTGCTGCAAATAGCATGCACTTGCTTCAGAAATACAGCAATAAACACTATAACTTCTTAACTGGGACCTGTTAGAGGCTCCACATTGCATCTTTATCTAACACAGATACCTTAGTACTATGGAATTTTATGGATCATATGATCCAAGCAACAGGCTTTTCTCCTACTACAATCTAAATTATTGGATCTTCTAATTCATATGGTTCAAATGGCAGTTTCTTTGGTTACTACCTAACCTGCTGCAGAGCTCTTTCTAGCTCTAGGACACACCCATATCTAGCAGCCTACCATTTCACCAAGAAAATGATCAAAACACGACTCTCTAGAAAAGAGTATCAAATACAAAGAGGCCTCCCAAGAATTGTACTTCTCTGTTAGTGGTAGGAAATTCAAGGTACAAAAATCTGTAATTTTCTTTGAAAGACCTCTAAAAACTTCACCAATGTGGCAGCCTCTAAATCTGTAAGTTTTATCACTGTTATCTCCCACTTTCTGGGGTACATGTTTCCCAATAGCACAGAGTCCATGTAGCAAGACTGTATGTGTGTACACGCACACACACATACATATATATATACACGCATATATATACACTATATATATACACACACACACTATATATATATATATATATTCATAGTATCAGACACAGGTAGTATAATGTCATAGAGGACCAATATGATCTTCTGTGGAATATCCAGACACTTCATGTCCCTTTGGACTATCCTGTAAAGGAACAGACAGATAAACATAATTTTTGTTAAGACAATAGAATATACATTGTTTATTCCATGTGGATGTAGAAGATTCCTGCTTATTCTCCTTCCTAATAGACATTGAAAACAAAGCATTGGCCTGATGAATAGCTACATACAGTGTGCTAGACGCTGTGGTAATCTGCTCCCGTAAAGATACCACATTCAGCACAGCACAGCACTTGGGGCTACTACTTATTTGTGGCAATCTACGTCATGTATTACAATCCATTTAAGTTTTGCAGGAATCTATCACATTAGTGAATCAAATGAAGATATGATGGGTATATATGCACTATCATTTAAATCTCAGAATCTATCATATTAGTGAAACAAATGAAGATATGATGGGTATATATGCAGTATCATTTAAATCTCTGAGTGCAGCACCAATCTCTGTTGTTCACCTGGGGCCAAAATATTATTTTTAATTTACTCTCTTGAGTGGTGGTAGTGGGTAGGGCAATTTTAAAAGCCTCCACTAGGCTTTTCCTACTATAGATACTCTTCTTCTTCGGGTCAAGGAATCAGTATGAAGAGTTGGCATTTTTACATTGCGAAATGGAATTCCTTCATGAAATGTACTTTAAAAAATCAAACTATAACTTGTATACAATAAATTCATCCTTTTAATGAATGCAATTTAATCAATTGGACAAATGTTTAAACCCAAGTAACCATTACTAAAATTAAGAGATAACACGTTTCTGTCATCCAAAAAAGTCACTCTCTTGCATTCAATTGGCTAAACTTAACTACTAGCCCATGGCAACCCCTCCCCGTTTTTCATTCCTGCAGCTTTGTCTTCTCTGGAATTTCATGTAAATGGAATCATAGAGCATATAGTTTTTTTTGGCTGGCTTCTTTCACTCAGCAGAATACTTTTGAAGTTGATCCTTGTTGTCCCATGTATCAACAATTAATTCTTTTTTGTTGGTAAGTCATATTCAATTGGATTGCTTTTCCACAATTTGTTTAACCATTCACCAGCTGATAGACATTCGGATTGTTTCCAGTTTTTAGTGATTATGAATTAAGCTTCTATGAATATTCATATGTTTTAATTCCTCTTGAGAAAATATCCAGGAATTTTTTTTTTTTTTTTTTTTTTAGACAGAGTCTTGCTCTGTCGCCAGGCTGGAGTGCAGTGGCGTGGTCTTAGCTCACTGCAATCTCTGCCTCCCAAGTTCAAGTGATTCTCCTGCCTCAGCTCCAGAGTAGCTGGGACTACAGGTGCCCACCACCACGCCTGGCTAATTTTTATATTTTTAGTAGATACAGGGTTTCACCATGTTGGCCAGGATGGTCTTGATCTCCTGACCTTGTGATCCACCCACCTCGGCCTCCCAAAGTGCTGGGATTAGAGGCGTGAGCCACCATGCCCAGCCAGGAATGGAATTTCTGGGTTGTAGAACAACTGTTCAATTTATTAGCCAATTGTTTCCCAAATAACTGTGTCATTTTATATTCCCACCAGCCATGGGAATTCCAGTTGCTCAACGTCCTTGCCAACACTTTTTAACTTCAATTATTCTAGGGACTCTGTAGCGCCATCTTACTGTTGTTTTGTTTTGCCATTTGTAGTGACTATTGATGTTGAGCAGCTTTTCATATGCTTATTGATTTGTGTTTCTTTTTAGGTAAAATGTTTGTTCAAATAATTTGCCAATTTTATTACTGAGTTGTGAGAATTCTTTATAAATAATGGATATGTGGTCTTTACCAGATGTGTTTTGCACATATTTTCTTATAATCTGTGGCTTGTCCTTTCATTTTTATAGTATTACCTTTCAAATAGCAGAAGCTATTCATTTTGACAAAGTTAATTTTATCAATTTCCTTTTATGCTTCCTGCTTTTAGTGCCTTATGAAATCTTTGCCTAATTTAGGGTACCAGGGTTTTCTTCTATTTTATTCTAGAGGTTTTGCAGATTTAGCTCTTTTGTTTAAGTATACGGTGCATTATGAGTTAATTTTTGTATGTAGTATAAGAATCAAAGTCCTATTTTTGGTCCTTGAATATCCAATTGTTCCAGAACCTTTTGTTTTAAGGTTGTCATTCCCCCCATTGAATTATGCTGCTACCTCAGCCAAAACAAGTTGATTACATATTTGTGCCTTTTCTTCTGGTATCTTTATTATTTTGCATTTAGCTAAGTATCTATCCTTAAGCCAATGACACATTTTCTTGTTATTTTGATTTATTGTAAGCCTTCAAGTAACATAGCATAGGGCCTGAAACTGGGTTTCTCTTTTTAAAATGATCTTGGAACTAGTAATTAATCTTTAATCAAACTAGTATGTATAACACTGGTGTTCTGAACCATACCAAACTATGGCAAAAAAAAGGACATATCCTTCATAGTATAATCAAAAGGGACATGAACTATGAATATTCCTCAGAAGGTCATATCTATTTATAGAGTGGAGAAAAGATACTGATCTCTTTTTGGCATAGTGATCCATAATGAAATAAAAGGCTTAGAGGTCTGAGCAGTGAAACGTATTTTTTACTGCTTTCACAAATGTTTTACCTAAATGCTAATAGATGAAAAGCTAGTTTTCCGTACCACTCCCAACCCTACCTCCTGGATCCAACAAAACCTTTTCAATTTTCACTCCAAGCACCAGGTAAAGGAAAACCAGATGGATAAAATGAGTGACAGGCAGTCTGTGGCAGAGACAAAAGGCAAAAAAGGCAGATGGCTGAGTAGAAGACAAAGGGAATAAAGACTCAAGGGACTGTGAAGTCAGAGAAAAGAGAACAAAAGGCAGTAGTCAGGTTCGTTTTGCAAATCCAGAGTGAACTCTCTATGGACTCACAGGCTGTGTTATATCAGTGTCTGGACTCAATGTCCAGATGAGACTCACAGCTTCTTTGGCTAATAGTAGGACATTTTCAGGAACAGATTGGACCACATTTACCTTTTGAAGCTTCATAACAGAGCAAAGGGATTATATGTTTAAACGACAAAAAAGGTGTGCTATTACTGCTACTGTTTCTAAAACAGCTTTAATGCAATGTGAGCAAATTTTTTTTTTAAAAAAAGGCTTTCATAAGATGTCTGGAAATTTTACAGTAAATATTTATGTTATTACCTTATATCTAAATATTTAGGAATTATAAGAAACTTCTAACCTTAATAATTACATGGTCAATAACAGTGCAGATTTATGTTTTTCATTAAGTCATATTTAGACCATGTATACACCAAATGTAGAAAGAATTATATGAATACTTACCAACTGAGTAAGGATAACCAAAATCAGTGAATCCAATTCATTTTTAATGGTTTAATGTTTAATGATAATCATTGTTTTGCCATAGGGTAACTAGATATGACAGGCAGTTTATATAAATAACCCATAGTCCACTTCAGTAGAAACTAAATAATCAGTCTCTCTCTTTTCTTTTTGTGAATTTTGCAGTGTCATATTGACAATTTTTCAGAATACTGTACATTGTTTCATCTTTGTCTTTTTCATGCATGCTTCACTGACACATATAAAATTAAATGTCTGTATCTTGAAGATCCCAACAGTTAGTTCCTTTGTTACCAAATCTTAAAGCTTTTACCTGTAAAATGTCCTATAAGCTCTTAAGCTTCTCTTCCTATTACCTAGCTGGGAGAATAAGTGCTGGAAAACTGGAAATGGAATAAACACTTTGGCTGTGAGGTTGATGCTGGACTTTGGGAATCGTAGCTGTTGAAAGCAAAATGACAGGGTGCTGTGATGGTGGCCTCTGTATCCATGACATTTGGGAACCAGAGAGAAGATTGAAGAGACAAGGATTGCACTTAAGGGAGGTTGGGGTAAGGAATATGGGTGGGGGACTCTATTGTTCTTCTTGACCCAGTTCTTGAGGGTCAGCCTTGGGCACAGTACAATTTCATGGGCTTGGAGTTGATTCACACCCTCATCTACTAACTACACAGAAAATTCCTTTTATATAAGAAATCTCATCAGTGAAAATAAGGGGCTTAAAAAGATAACCATATGAGATAGTTTTGTCTAAATATATCACAGAAATGAGGCTCCCCAAACTTTCTTCTTTTGATTAGAGAAACCAGTTACAACACAGGCATGAGGGGAAAGTTGGGCAGGGGTCGGGGAGAGTCTCAGAAAGGAAAAGAGAACATAAAGGGGAGATGTGAGACATAGGGAGCTTATGCATCAGAGCTTGAGGCTGTTTAGAGTACAAAGGGTTTGTCTGCTCGTGTCTCATTTTGTTCTGGCAGCAACTCCGTGAAGTGGAGCGGGTATCATCTCCAGTTTACAGAGGAAAACATGAAGGCTTAGAAAGGCGATGTGACTTGCCAGTCATACAGCAAGGCAGCAAGGTAACTGGCAGAACCATACAAAGCTCCAGTACAGGCATCTTCCTCTACGTCTCATTCATCCGTCACTTGGCTGCTTCTCCCTCTGCTTTAATTTTATGATTGTGGCACAGACCTCATGTGCAAGAGACTGTATTACCTAATTTCAACAGTGCAATAAAAATCACATTACAGCACTGAACTATTAACTTAATTTTCAAGGAAGAAGACATTATTTTAAGTGATTTTCTTATTCAGTCTAGCAATACATAGTCACATTACGGTGGGAGAAAAACTGCTTGGGAGAAAAACTGTTAGCTAAGAACACTGATTTCTGTACAAGATTTTTTAAAATCTACTGAAATAATATTAAAAGTATGGTTCACAAATTTTTCAAAAAAAATTTTTTGAGATGGGGAGTCTCGCTCTTTTGCCCAGGTTGGAGCGCAGTGGCGCAATCTCGGCTCACTGCAAGCCCCACCTTCCAGGTTCACTCCGTTCTCCCACCTCAGCCTCCCGAGTAGCTGGGAATACAGGCGGCCGCCACCACGCCCGGCTAATTTTTTGTATTTTTAGTAGAGACGAGGTTTCACCGTGTTAGCCAGGATGGTTTTGATCTCCTGACCTTGTGATCCATCAGCCTCGGTCTCCCAAAGTGCTGGGATTACAAGCGTGAGACACCACACTTGGCCTTCCATGTCACTTTTTTAAGGCTAGTCAAGTGAAGCAGTGGAAGTGAGAAGGAACACAGAAATCTGTTGAGTGGTTGTGATCAATTGGTTGTAAACATCACTGCACTTGGACCAACCTCGTGTCATTTTTTAACGGAAACATGATTTGTTTTCTTCTTGTCATCATCTTAAGAATAAAAAAAGTATTTGACCTTTGCTCAAAATAATTTTCTCTTTGGGTTACAATCTGAAGGGCATTAATTATGAAGATATTGTTATAATTAATGCCCACTGTCTAAAGTAGAATTCTCAGCCAGTTCAGACCTAAAGAGAGCAAGATGTCGTTTGAGCTTTTTTATCTCCTTTGTCTGCTCACACAATTTGACTTCAATGTTGCCATCACTGAACGTTTCTCCTTTGGTTTCCTCCACTGGATTCTCTCTGAGGGAAAACTTTGCTTTCTTCTGCATCATGGTAATTCCTGAATTTCCATGCCTTTGTGCTGGAGAGAAGGTTTTGTTTACTATGCAATAACAAACTGCAGACAAAACATTTTTTTTGAAGTTTTCATTCATAAATGCATAGACAATGGGATTACAGATGGAGTTGGAAAATCCAATAATTTGCACGATAGCAAAAATCATCTTGATTGTGACATCATCATATTCCTTTTCAAAATTACCTGAAATAAAGTAATATTTTAGAATGTATATTTATTTTAAGGAGCATAAAATAAAACTTTTGTTTGTCGTCTGTCAAAGACTTACACTTGTACAAGTATCTAAAGGTGTGAAAAATTCTCAAGATCGTTTTGGGAGAGGCATCTGATATCTGAATAAAAATAACCTTTGTGATGAGTCTTCACTTAGAGAATCTAGGCTTACAAGCATAGCCTGGTGTCCAGCAAATAGTAGGGGGCTTATAGCAATGCAGCTTGATAACTCCAAGCTTCATGTAAACTAGAAGCAGCAGTAACCCTTCAAATGTTCACTTGCCTTACAGAAACAAAATCATACTGAGAACCATGATAAGTCCTGGGTTATCAGAGAGAATATACTGCAGGTCTAACTATTCAAGTCGGGTTCTAAATGGGAAATGCTCATAGGATGTCACTCCTTTCCCAACGTTTAAATAGCCTAGGGAGAACAGAAGGAGTAACACGGGAGAGGAATCTCAAAGCTTTTGTCTTCTGTAATTATTAAAGATTTAGTCATAGTCATACATAATGACCTACCACATAATGACCTTGTGATCTTGAAGACATGAAAGAAACATGAAATGTTAGGTATTTGATTATCCAAGTGAACAGCGGCACATTTCAAAGATTCATTGTCTATTCTCACAGGAAATGAATGAGAATGTCTATCAAATGAGAATGACAAGCACTCACTGTATTCAATCATCATATGGACAACATGGAATGGTGCCCAGCACACAGCAAAGAGAGCCACCACTGTCACCATCATAATGACAGCTCGTTTCTTCTTCCTAAACCCACAAGCAAACATTGTATTAGTTAACTTCTCCTTGGCAAATGTGCCAGCTTCATTGCAAAGCTATTAAAGTCTGAGCCTAGTTCACTCAAATATAATTTTTAAATTAAGTTTATGATAGGTTATTTGTGAGCTGATTATCCTCTTTTCCTGTTGATATTACCCTCATCTTAATATTTTCCACATCATAAGTGTTCTTTGAATGTCTGCTCATTACGAATCTGGCACTCTGCCAGATGCATGAAATGGATGATGTTATTAATTTTCTCAATAAGTCATTTGATAGATGCAGAAATCGAGACACACAGAAGGTTAATTAATTTGTGAAGTTGGATGACTAGTAAAGACTGTATCCTGGATGTGAATTTAGGAAGTCCAACTTCTGTTACTTCAATATAAAGCTTTCACTCACTTTATATTAAAGAGCATTCATGCCTGTGGCAGTAAAATATCAATATTTATAAAATATGGGCCAGATGCAGTAACTCATGCTTGTAATCCCAGCTCTTTGGGTGGACAAGACAGGTGAATTGTGTGAGTCCAGGAGATCAACACCAGCCTAGGCAACATGGCAAAACCCCATCTCTACCAAAAAAAAAAAATATGAAATATGGGAAGTTCCAGGAATACAATTAAAATGAATATCTATATGATATATCTTGTTTTTTTTTTGTTTTTTTTGTTTTTTTTTTTTGAGACAGGTTCTTACTCTTTTGCCCAGGCTGTAGAGGAGTGGTGCAATCATGGCTCACTGAAACCTCAACCTGGGCTCAAGTGATCCTCCCACCTCAGCCTTCCATGTAGCTGGGACCACAGGTGCATGCCACTACACCCAGCTAACTTTTAAATTTTTTGTAGAGACGGGGTCTCACTTTGTGGCCCAGGCTAGTCTCAAACTCCTGGGCTCAAGCAGTCCTCCAACCTCAGTCTCCTAAAGTGCTGGGATTCCAGGTGTGAGCCACCACACCCGGCCTGATGTATCTTAACAATATGATTAACCAGGGCTTCAAACTAATTTTCTCCATGACTTCTGTAAAGAGGATTTACATCTTCAAGAACTCTACACATATGCATGGTGCTTTAAGTTTATAAAAACTCATACTCATTATCTTTTATTATGATTATTATTATTATTTTTTGAGATGGAGTCTTGCTCTGTCACCCAGACTAGAGTGCAGTGGTGTGATCTCGGCTCACTGCAACCTCTGTCTATCAGGTTCAAGCAATTCTCCTGCCTCAGCCTCCCAAGTAGCTGGGATTACAGGCACTCACCACCACGTCCAGCTAATTTTTGTATTTTTAGTAGAGACTGAGTTTCACCATGTTGGCCAGGCTGGTCTCGAACTCCTGACCTCAAGTGATCCACCCACCTTGGTCCCCCCAAATTGCTGGGATTACGGGCATGAGCCACTGTGCCTGATCCATTATCTCTTATTTCAACACGGTAGCTTTTTCTTTCAAGGAAGTGGGAGGAACCAACTTAACGATAGGTCCCAAGGTGCTGAACAGTCTAGGGGCCCCGTACATTGAGAAGGGCTTTTTAATTCAAACTGAGCACTAGAGCACACTTGGAGAGATGATAAAATCCCACCAAATCACCAGACTCCTCCATTTAAGGCTTTTTTGCTTTGTTTCTGATAGTCATTCAGTGTAGATTATTAAAAAATGATATGGACTACAAGTATCACAGCAGTAAGTCGTCTTTTAAAATTTCTATTAATGAATAAATTCAGAAAGCAAAGCCCTTAGGTAAAAATAAATAAATAATAATAATTTAAAATAAATAGCATGCTTCGGTTTCCAAAGGATTTTCATACAGATCAATCTTTTGTCTTTTAGCATCATCTTTGGGTGGGATTAAGTAAGGATGGATGTTATTATGCTCCTTGTACATATGAGGGAAGCAGAGCCTTGGGAGTGAGACTGATGTCTATCTTGTGGCTGGTGAGTGATAGAGAGAGTACCCATAGGACCACAGGGTTCTGACACCAGCCCACTGTCTTCCTACCACATCATATATATTCTAAATTCCAAGTCAGTTTCTACCTATAGCTGTAACTTCCCAGTTGATTTGCGAGCTGGTAATCTTGTTGTTTCTTTCCGCCCCATGTAAAACTTCAAGAGTTTAAAGTCAGTCCATGCCTTAAATTTGAATTACAAAGGTTGCTTAGACTAAATTACCTAGTGGTTCTGAGAGCCCTGGCAACCATCCCTTCCAGCACAATTAATTAAAGATATTTTAAAGAGGCGAATATTTCATTAAACAGACCTGGCTATTTTGGACATTTCTTTTCCATGAATAGTTTGCAGCACTGAACCATCCCCAACTCTTTTCTTTATCCAAAGTTCATAACCAATTTTACTGTACAGAATAAGCATCACCATAAGAGGCAGGAGGAAGAGGATGACAAGGATGAAGGTGGTATAGATCTTCTGGTGCACAGGGCTGGTCCACTCTTCTAAGCAGCAGATGTGTTCCTTTTCATATAGGAAGTCATATTTGATCTTTATAATAAGAAAAATTCATTAAAAGAACCAGTAGTCAGCATTAAAAGAACAGAAATCAGCCAAGTATTATTGCAACACATTTTTTAAGTTCTTTCAAATTTGTCCCCAGCATGTATTTCAAATGAGATACATTTTTCATTGTTCTTTTGTTGTGAAGCATAGTTTTTCCACTTCACTGCTTAAGGTCTTAAGAGTTTTATACCATCTTTTATATTCTAAATGGAATTCAGGTCCATGGCCTGTTTACTTTCATTTATTATCTTTGTCAACTTCTATTTCCACTAGCCACAAGTTTTCAGTTGACTGAAACAGCACTACATTTGCCAAAGTATATATCGTAAAATATTTTACAATATTTGCAATATAAAATACATGCTAGGTAGTTTAATATTAAATTATTTTGCTTCTTCAATTGTTGAGATAGATTTTTGAAAGGCATGAGACATCTTTCAGTTGAAAGGTACTGAGAGCCGTAATTTGTTACTGCTACTTCATATATTATAATGATCAGATTGCTTGGAAAGATATTAAAGAGGCAACTGGCAGCTTTTATTCTGAGATGAATGAGAAATTGGAATTCAAACTATTGCAAATATACAAATATTCAGATTGTACCTGCTGGTTTATTCATACTATTTCTGGTAGACTCATAAGCTCAAAACTATTATTAATAACATTTATAAATAATACAGAGTGCTTTAAGTGCTAGTTTAAGAACAAACTAAATATTTAAAGCATATTCAAAAGTTACTTTTTTGGGTAATAGGAATAAAAATGACAGATTTATCAAAACTATTGTCATTTTAGTCACTGTGGAGCTGAATACTTGGGTCTCAGATATATTTCTGCCTACATTCCCAGCAAATTTTATCACCAGTCTTCAACGTGAATTGAATGGGGGAAAGCAACTTTTTGGTTACTCATTAAAGGTAAGAAAATTCAAGTTCTGACCTAGGTGTTACTTACAAATGCAACTAGGAATAACACTCACTGAAAAATAATCTCAAGATTCAAACTCTCTGGAAATAAGATGTTAAAATGAAATTCATTCTGACTCTATGGAAGCAAAGCCGGCAAAGGCCAATGACCCGGGGGCATGGACTGACACATCTAAGAGTATGCTGGACTGGGCGTCTTGGATCAGGTTCACATAGCCCTAGGGACTACGGACTTCCTAACTTTGGCAAAGTCCTGACTATGGACTTCAGCAAAGACTTTCTGAGGGCATGCTCAGATGGTTTTATGGAAAATTTCAGATCTTCTATTTCTAAACACACACTTCTCTAAAACTCCACTGCCTAATATCGTCCCCAAGTTTGAAGTGTCACGCTGGGTCTACATTCCCATTTCCTCCATCATAAGCACCCTTCTCCCAACTTACCAAAGTCACATCTCTCACCCAAACTGAATCTCACCACGGGGCACCAAAACAAGAGATAATTCAATGACTGATGTTAGGGAAGCCACACTGATCAAGGCATTACAAACGCATGGCAGGGCTTTGTGCTACTCTCTCTCTTAAATATATTTCTATTCAGGGTAAAGCCTGGCAGAGAAAAAAAGGTATTTGACAGGTGTGGAGAAGTTGTGAATTCACATTTTTCATACAGTAAGGAGGCAGGAGCAATGACAACCTTAACCATCTCATTGCTTCTATCACCTGAAAACTGACAAATACATCACTCATGAGAGAGACAGCCCAGTACAACTGAAGCAGAGAGTGGCAGTGAGAAATGCTGAAGGCAGGGAGATTTGTATCATCCCTGTCATAAGTTCAGAGTCCCTGCAAGCTCAGGACAATATTAGGCAGTAGAATTTTCGAGAAGTATATGTTTGGGAATAGAAAATCTGAAATTGAAGAGTGAAGAAAGACCTGAAATTTTCCATAAAACCATCTGAGCATATGCCCTCAGGAAGTCTTTGCTTGTCCTAAAAGAATTTAGTAGTGAGACGGTGGCCATGGGATGCATATTAATACGTTTGGTTAATCAGATGTTTTCCTGACAGGGAGTAACTTTGACTGGACTGATCTGTTTGACAGTGAGGACTGGCTTTGCCAATGACATGACGCGCATTTTCTACAAACACAATTAATTATATATTTTAAAAATATTTAGAGTAGTTTTAAACATATAAAAATAATTTTTCTATATTAAATAAAATAAAATGCTTTTATTTTATTTAAAAATGGATACACCTGTTTGTTTTCTATGGGCTAGAAATGAACCACACGATTTAGAACTGAGTCATTATGAAAGGGCTCCACCAGTCTGGGCTTCCCGCTGGAGATAAGGGCAGCATCCACAGACAAGAGCTGGCATGATCCCTTGCCAGCTGGCCGAGGTCTCAGTGCGGTTATCTTTGAGAAGTCCTGAAGCAAGTAGTCAGTCACAGGCAATACCATCACACCTAGAGGGCACCGATTCTGGTGACATCTCCCCCTTTCCTCTCCCCATTTTCCTCATCAGCTTCTGACAAGAGAGAGGCAGCCAATGGTGTGGGGGGCGCGGGGAGAGAAGTGGGGCAGGGGAGAGAAAAAGAAACACAAGGAGAGGAAACAGAAGCAGCTGACCATAACTCCTTCACATTTCTAGGCCTGAAAACTATTCACACTGAGGGAAGGGAAAAATTGCAAATTGATTAAATAAGAGTATGGATTTATGTAATTCTATTCCTGGACAGGACAGTTTAATAACAAAACTCACACTATTCTTGTGAGTGAAAGTGACCAGAGAAATTTTATTATCTGACTGGAAGAGTTGCTCAAGATTTTTTCATCCATATTTCACCAAGAGGACTAAAAAAGTCCTCAGATGCATTTTTACAGCTAGCAAGGGAAAAAATAAAATTATTTTCTGCTCTCATCTGTGGAGTCCAGCTCATTCAATAAATTAGTTACATGAAAAAAAAATCAGGCTACTTTTTGAATGTTCTCTTATCTTAGGCTCATTTGTTATCCTTGAGGATGACATGACATGGACCGTAAAGTTTCACATTTGCCTATCTCTATTTTAAAAGGTACAAAGGGATAAATCATTTAAAACTTATCTTAGGGTATATGTGAGCAACCCCCTAGTGTCTTTGAAAACTGCTGCCTGGGTAGATCACCTATGCAAGACATGTTAAAGTTCACCCTAACAGACAGGCTGGGCTGTCTGAAACCAACTCAGCGCTCTCCTTCCTGTGAATCCCCATGCGTGGCTGGGCCTGTCTGACAAAGGTGTGGGGAAAGGAGAGAGGATGAATAAGATGATCTCCTGGCATGTTTCCAGTTAGAATTTCAATGTGTCAATGAATAGGAGGCAGGTAAGAAAAGACTTATGAGAGTCAACTAAGTAAATAATTTATTACAATTTTTTTTACGTGACTTAAAAATAAAAGAAAAACTTAGAGCAATCATTCAACTCTTAAAATGTAACAAAACATTTGAGGACACTGGGAAAAGCATGCTCAGCTTGCAGGAAAATGTAGAAACTGACCTGTGTATTTTTCAAAAATTGTATTTTAAGCATTAGAGTCCTAACAATGTATCAGGAAGAGCTAGGTAAAACAGAGAAAATGAACCTTAAAAAATCATTTTATTCCACTTGAAAGACCTCCAGTGAAATAGCTGAGGTCATACAAATTTGCTGTATTGCTCATGCAGGAAGGAAAATAATTACAATTAAGAAGGGTGAGAAAATAGTTCAACAACATGATTATCCATCCCAGCTGGAGTCTACCTCAAGTTGTTGCACGTGCCACATGGGTGATCCCACGATGACTGCCACCAGCCAGACCACACCTGTAAAAGTGTTAAAGTCATCAGAGTATGACACATCCATGCATAATTATCTAACCATCAAGATTCCCTATAGGAGGGCAGCTGTTCTCTGCCCTAGGGTAGTGCCATGGTCTCCCCTGAGGTTCATGCTTCCACTCTTTCACCATCCTCAAAACTGTTGCTGGAATAAACTCCCTAAAACAAGTTTTAAATGTTTAATAGTGTTCCATTGCCTACAAGATAAAACCTAGTTTCCTTAGCATGGCCCATGAGGTTCTCTACCATCTCAATTGTCTGTCTCTCCTCTTCCATTTCAGTCCATGCTATTCACATTGCAGTCCTCTACTGAGGAGTCTGCAGCACTGGTTTCAGTTCCTGTATCCCAGAATGCACTGTGCCACTCCCTGGCCACCCTATTCCCAGTGTCTATCTGTGGACTCATTTTCCAGGACTTGACTCAGAAATCACATTCTCTGGGGAACCTTTGAAGGCTGCTGCTATTTCCAAATAAGCTGACTACTAATTCCCTGTTGTCTCTACATGCCCTCTAGTGCAGTGTCTTGGTTGCCCTTACTGACTTCTCAATTCCCTACAAATTCCTCGAAAGCAAACACAATGCCATTTATTTTTGTGTTTCCTCAAACAAGAGTTCTGGGAAAATTCCTGGCCCTCTGTAGGGGCTGATCCATGTTTGTGGAATGGATGAATAACTTTTAAACATGGCATGGACCACTCTCTATCACCTCTTTTTAAAATCAAATGTACATTTATCTTGAGCACCATAACATGGACATTATTTTCTTATTTAGAAAACGAACACTGATAACTTCAGAAACCAGAATGCTCTTTCCAAATTTCCTGTCTTCCACAAACTTGTTGAGAGGGATTGCTTTAATGATGTACTCTTAGAAAAGAAAAAAAGGGATTAACTACCAACAACAATTTCAACTCATGTGTTTTAACAGACGTGGAAAAGGACAGAACCAAGAGCCCCAACTTTGATTTGGGGGAAAAGTTTCCAGCTCGAACTCTGTTTGTTCTTTCTACATTGGGTGGAATGTTAAGAGCACAGTTTATTGCTTTGGGTTTCAATGACTCAATTAAGCCATTATTAGGGTTTATTATAAAGAAACACATAATCTGGTGCTGCCTATAAAAATTCATCATGATCCAATGATACCTGGCAGCTGTAGGACTCACAGGTCTGGCTGGCTGGCTGTCTCTATTTCTCACTCTCCCGCTCTCTCTCTTTTCTGTCTCCCTATTACCATACACATCTGTTCTATTTTAATCACATATAGTTATCTTATGTCCAATCATTTTTCTGGACTTTAGTACAAATTCTCGAGGAACTGAGTCTAATTTGTATAGCTCATTGCCTACCTTCCTGGACGGTTCTGAGATAGAAGGGCTACAGTTAGATGAACAATACAGACACAGTGACCACATCTGGGCAAGAAAGCCTGGAGGATCTAGGCCAAGCTTGTCCAATCTGCGTGTGGCCTAGGAAGGCTTTGGATGTGGCCCAACACAAATTTGTAAACTTTTTAAAAATATTATGAGAGTTTTTTGCGATATATTTTTAAAGTCATCAGCTATTGTTAGTGTTAGTGTATTTTATGTGTAGCACAAGACAATTCTCCTTCTTCCAATATGGCCCAGGGAAGCCAAAAGATTGGACATCCTCTGTCTAGGTCTAGGCAATCTCAGCTGGAAGGAGGAATGGGACGTGACAGACAAACAGTGACTGACAAGGCTGGGTCACAGTGTGACAGAGCTACAGGAGACATTAGACAACAGTTCACAAAAGCCCCCATGGCGAGATGAGTCTAGTTGATTTTAAAACCTTGTTTCCTATGTCTCTTTTGAGTAGGAACTCCCTTGACTGCCTATTATCAACTATGCTTTGAGATGTTGTCACTCTCGCCAGTTCTCTTTCCTTTAAATAACTCCCCTCCCCCATGTAATCCTTTCCTTACTCGCTTTCCATCCCCACATGCTGTTTTCAGGTGTTATGATGTTGGAAGGATGTCAATTATTAAACGCCCAGAAATCTCTGAATTCTTAACAGGAAAGATATGACATGAAATTAAAACTAACTAAAACTAACACCTTTCTCCCCTAATGATTTAGCTATTATTTTCAAGCTATTTAAAATGACTTTGGCATTGCAAAGCCTGCAGGGGTTCTTTCTGTAATTCCACAACCCAATACTGGCTAAATTCTTACAGCAGAAATAAATGTTTACTCATTCTTCTCAAGTGAGATATTAGTAAAAATTGCTTTATTTGATTATCACATTAGTTGCTTGCTACACCTCTGGTTATTTGCTATATTAAATTCAAACTACTGTGAAGCACATTAAGGTTTTAAATGGCTCAATTATAATTACTGAATAGAGAAATGCTTCCATTTTACTGTGTTAGACCTTAGGGTATTGCTTCAAATTTACCATTTACCATGAGGTATGTGTTCATTGTGACTTACTGACTCAGTAACAATTACAGCAAGCTGGCGATCCAGAAATGCCTAAAGCAAAAGTATGAAGTGGGTGGAATGTGCCTTTGCCAGGCATCCCCAGCACTCAGAACCCACTGTTCTCATGTACCCTGTCACTTTCTACCCTTGTGTACTCATCACAAGAGCAGCACCCCTGTTCTCCACTTTTCTAAAACCACATTTCCTGCTCCCTATCATTATCAACCTGCCTGGCCAGGTGCAGTGGCTTACACCTGTAATCCTAGTATTTTGGGAGGCCAAGGAGTACAAGGAGAGGCCGAGGGGGAATGGCTTGAGCCCAGGAGTTCAAGATCAGCCTGGGAAACATAGAGAGACCCCGTTCCTACCAAAAATAAAAAAATTAGCTGTGTGTGGTGGTGAGAACCTGTGGTCCCAGCTACTTGGGAGGCTGAGGTGGGAAGATCATTTGAGCTTGGGCGGCTGAGGCTGCAGTGAGTTGTGATCACACTACTGCACTCCAGCCTGGGCTACAGAATGAGACCTTGCCTAAAAAAGAAAAAAAAAAAAATCGACCTGCCCTTGTTAGCTTAACTTAGAGTCTTCTTATCTCAAGTTGATAATTCCCAGCTGGGCGTAGTGGCTCATGCCTGTAATCACAGCACTTTGGGAGGCTAAGGCAGGAGGATCACATCAGCCCAGATATTTGAGACTAGCCTGGACAATGTAGTTGACACTCTGTCTCTAAAGAAAAAAAAAAAAGATGACAGTTCTCAATCTAATGAACGTTAATGTGGCATTGCCACTGATAGGTTGTCTTAGATTCACCGAACGTAGTGCTCAAACATTAAAGACGTAAACTGAAAATGTATATCCAAAATGATACATTTTCAGTGCTGAGGTTAGCCTAAAAGAGAGATGGTGTGGAGGTGGAGGCAAACAGGGAAAGCACTGAAACTCTGAAATTATATTCCAATGCCTACAAGTTAGATAAGAAGCTACTCTTCTAGCTTAAAAATATGGTTCTCTTTATTCTGTAATGAAAAATGTCACTCACGCTGCCATTGGCACATCCAGTGGCCTCACCTAGCATTGTGAAAGCCCTTCGGTTGGTGTATTGCCACTTCATTTTAAAAGGATGCACAAGTCCCTGGTGCCTTTCCACAGCAATACAGGTCATAGTGAGGATTTCTGTCACAACAGCGGTAGACTGGACAAATGGCACCATCTTGCAAATGAAAGCACCTGCAGCAAAGAAATAGGACAAATCATACATCAAAACAAAAAGAATAAAGGTTTCATCTGTGTCTTTGTAATTATCACAATCAGTTCATTCTGAGCCTCTGCCAAAAAGTTTGATAACTGTAATTACACTGTAGACACAAAATAATTGAAAAATGTTGCATTGGCTTATCTTTCTCCCTCTAACTGAATTCTACGTTCCTAAATGCTATGCAATTATGTATAATAAGACAATGAGAGGACAAATCCGTATCTAGCCATAGAAACAGTGGAAAAAAAGCAATATGACCTTTGCTTGGGGAAGGGCAAAGTCATTGTGAACTGGCCGCCTGGGCTCTACACTACAGAGTAATCTTTGACTCTCGGTTTTCTTTTGGCTTCCTGTCAAATCACAACAAAGGAATAGTTCTCATCAAAGACTCCCATATTTCTTCTTTTATCATTTATTCTCCATTGGCTCCCTGTCTAAGACTTTATATATGTATTACACCATTATACTCCAAACTGATTTTACTTTCTCTAATGCAATGGTCTCAAACTGGTAGCCACTAGGCAAGATTTGGCTTCAAAACATGCTTTATTTGGTTTACATAATAGTTTAAAATATTTGTCAATCTTTTAAAATGTTTATACTATCTGTCTGGCCTCTTTACCATCTGGATTTGTGAGTCTTGGTCTGGCACCTCTGGTCTTGAACCCATGCTGCTGGCTGCTACCAAATTCATGATTCCCAGCTGCCAGAGAATCACAAACTCAGGGAATATGAAGTTGGAAGACTCATCAGAGGTTATCTAGTCCTAGTTTATACCAAAAGCAGAAATCCTCTCTTCAACTTCTCTCCGAAATGCTCTGCTGAGCTCTGCTTAAATACAGGTTGAACATCTCTAATCCCAAAATCTGAAATGCTCTAAAACCCAAAGCTTTTTTGAGTGCTGATATGATGCCACAAGTAGAAAATCCCACATCTTCCCTCATGTGACAAGTCACAGCCAAAACACACAAAATTATTTAATATATTGTACACAACTACCTTAAGGCTATGTATGTAAGGTATATAAGAAGCATAAATGAATTTCATGTGTAGACTTCGATCTCATTGCCAAGATATCTTATTATGTCTACAAATATTTCAACATTCCAAAAAATCTGAAATCTCAAACACCTCTGGTCTCAAGCATTTCAGAGAAGGAATACTCCATGGGAGGTCTCCTTACTTTCATAGCCCTGCTTCGGGTCTTTGCATGGCTTTTCCAGCTCCTTGGAATGCTGTTCTCTGAGATCAATCCCCCACATCCTTCCCTGAAGTCTGCTCAAATGTCACTGTGATGGCTAACTCTATGTGTCCAGTTGACTGGCTTAAGGAATACCCAGACAGATAGAAAAATGTACTTCTGGGTATGCCTGCGAGGGTGTTTCCAGAAGAGATGAGCATTTGAATCAGAAATGAGTGGAGAAGATCCTCCCTTCCCGGTGTGGTTGGGCAGCATCCAATCCACTGAAGGCGTGAATAGAACACAAAGGCACAGGAAGGATGAATTTGCTCTCTACTGAAACTGGAACGTGCACCTTCCTCTGCCCTTTGACATCAATGCTCCTGGTTCCCACACACCTTCTGACTCAGACTGGGACCTACATACACAGCTCCCCAGGCTCTCGGGCCTGCAAGCTTGAACTGGATCTCCACCACTGGCTTTCCTGGGTATCTAGGTGGCAGATAGTGGGTCATGGAACTTCCCAGTGTCTGCAACTGAGTGAGCCAATCCCTCATAATTAATCTCTCCTAAATATCTCCAAATATCTTATTGGTTCTGTTTCTCTGTAGAGCCCTGATTAACACAGTCACCTTCTCAATGAGGCTGACCTACTCTAACAATCATATTTGTAATTGAGCCTGTCCCATTCCCTATCTCCTCTCATTCCTCATCTCTTTTATTCTACTTTTTTCCCATAACTCTTTCACATGTTAACATACTGATATATAATATATATGCTGCTAATTTGTTTTTTATTTTTATTATTTTATTGTTTTATTATTTATTTACCTCTACTAAAATATATATAATGCCCGAGCAATAATTTTTGTCTATTTGTTTCACTGATGTATTCCCAGCTTTAAGAATGGCAATACGGTAGGCCATTAATAAATATTCACTGAATTGAAAAGAACAAATGAGTAGGAGGCTCGTCACTCCTAAAGGCATCCCATTCTATTTAAGAGAGGCGCTAATTAGAAAAAGTGCTTTTAAACTCCACTCATTTCTAGCTTTGTTCTCAGAGTCTCAGAACCAACCATGCTTTCCAAACAGTGGCTCCACATGTATTTGACAGAAGCCTTTGTGTCACTCCTGTCTTTCCTAGTTGTCTCAGCTGTTTCTCATTTGCTATGTTTTCAGAGCTTTAAAAGGTAAATGGAGAAGGGAACCCCCATGGACCATGGCCATGCACTAGGCAGAAGGGAACTCACCAATGTTCAGGATATGGCTTGGCCAAGGCAGAAACTGTGGGACTGTATTGGCTCCCCAAGGCTGAACACCCTCTTCTGTGACTGAAACTGATGTTTACATCAGCCTTCTGTGCTGGACTTTCCAAATGATTGGCTTCTGTTGAACTTGAAATCAACTTGAAACGAAGTGGATCACTTTAATAGAAATTTCGTTAACCCAAGACTCCCTTACCTCCTATCCTATGCCTAAGGGGAAAAACGTACTTAGATATCACTCTAGATACTCCCTTCCCAATCCTTTTTGGGGGCTCCAAATGGCAACCCAAGAACCAATCCCACTCACTTCTATTCCTTGTTACAGTTTCCCAAGAGAAAATCCTGTTCAATTTTAAGGCCCTCTTTTGTTTAGAAAGATGGTTTAGATGCCAACGGTGGGAATTTACTTTCAATGTTAATAAATTCCACTGTGTTTGAATACTTACTATACTGTGAATAAATCAGTTTACCTCAAATCCTGGTTTGGATGTGATACTTGAATAAATGAATATGGGTATAAATTATTAATCTGCATATTTATTCTAGGTTTTATCTCTTTTCTTGCAAATTTAATCTGAACTTTTTCTATTGAGAAGAATCTTGTACTTTTAAACGTTTTATAAACAATTTGGTTGAAAGGAAAGATATTTTAAATACTGCTATTCAAACAAAAGAGAATTTTTGCTGCATTCATTGTAGTGTTATCTCATTATAGTGTTATCCATCCCAAATATATTCAGTTTGTGTATTACAGCACAGGATGTCTGTCAATTGATTCATTGATATCAGGATACACTCTGATTCTGCTTTATCTGATCTCTTAGCCACTCTGAGCCTCAATTTCATCATTTGAAAAAAGGGATTAATAACACCCATCTGGTGCTGACCAGTTGATGGGTGCAGCACACCAACATGGCACAAGTATACATACGTAACAAACCTGCACATTATGCACATATACCCTATAACTTAAAGTATAATTAAAAAAAAAAAAAACACCCATCTGTCATAGGACTGATGTATTTCAAAACGTGACAAAAACACCTAATACTGGATACATTCTTTAATAAATGGCAGCTCTTTTATCATTGGGCAGCCCTATTAAAAGAATTAAGGTAAATACGATACACTTGGGGATGACATGTTCTTTGTGGATAAACTGACCATTAAAGAACACCTAATCTAATAACCTTATTTCCCAGAGAAAGACACTGCAGTTTAAAGAAGTTAAATGATGCGCTCATGTCCGCACATCTATTTATTGATAGAATGAGTCCAGGTTGTCTGACTCCAGTTCCTTTCATTACGTCACCCTCACTTATCTTATGCCCAAGCTATGTGGCAGTTTTCTTGTCTACCTGCTCATAAATCATCTGTTTAATAACCCACCTGTGAATTTCACACCAAGCTGTAGTATAATCTGTCATTTTACCGTTTTAATAAATTTGGAACAGCATTTGCCCTATTCATTACTTCTGACATTTCTCCAACCAGCTCTCTAAGAAATTACTGACAGTGTTTCCTTGATCACATTTCCAAGTTTCTTCAAAGTTCTGTCATGTAATTTATCTAGGATGTAGGTTTGAGTTCTTTTAAAAATAGGTACATGCGCTTTTGCTATCTACTTACTTATCTTGGATATTTATTTTCATTCTAAACATTTGCCCTTTTTAATTGAGAGAGCATTTTTCAAGGTCTAGAAGACTAATACAAAATAAACATTGAAGAGTTCTGGTTTTTCTCTGCCCTTCATTAAGCCTGACTATCATCAAACCTCCCTTTCTTTTTCAGCTTCTTGTTCTGGTAATCTCTTTGTTAGCTCTTCAGTCAGCTTATTCTACCTTTTATCTTTCCCAGTGTGAACTGTATGGGTCTAAATTATTCGTAAGAATGAGTCTTGTGAAATTTCTTCCCGTGAACATGGTAATTGTAAACTGGGATAATCCTACATTCCCTGCAAAGGGCACTGTTTACTTGGGATGTCCTTTTTTTTTTTCCTTACAGGACAATCAGATGTTAATATCAAAGCTGTGCTTCTTAAAGTCAGCCTGGAATGGGTGTTTCTCATATTTTGATATTCCAGCATCCACCTCACTTCTCCAAATGGCAACATGATTTCTTTTTAGAATATTAACTCTCCCCCACTGTGGGCAGGTTAGGTAAGAGCTCCTACTTAGGAGGACAAAGCAGTAATAGGTGAGATCCTTTTTAGTGTTGAAAGGTTGAATGCAGATGAAAGAGAGATTTGGGGAGGTGTGGTCACGTGCTCACCAGATCATAAGTGCTAACAGGTCACTGCTGAGTTATGGCTACTGAACTCTGAGGTCCCTTGGTCGCTTTCTGTTGTAGATCCATTCGTTCAGCTTCACACTGATCCTGTGAGCCTTCAACATCCTTCCAATACATTCCCTTCTCTTGAGCTACTTAGCTATCAACTGTTGCTTGCAACGAAGTAGAATTATTTGATATACTTCTCTTTTGCTACCTTATTCTCTGGAAGGTAGGTTTTTTAAAATGTAGCGTACTGTGGGCTATGTTCTCTCTGTGTGTACTGTTAACTCTAAGATTAGACAGTCCTCAATCCTACTACTACAGTTTGCCTCCACTGCTGCTTCCATTTCTACTATGTCTGACTCTTGGGATAGAGGCTACAATCATTTTATTTTGCCTGCTGGATTAGGAACAATTGCTTTGGTTTAATATCTGCTGCCTTCAATTTCCAACTTTACACATTTATATAACTTTATTGTGCAAAACATGAACCTTTTGCTCTCACTGAGAATGGGGTTCACTCTCCTATCCACTCAGCCACCACCACACAGAGCAAGTCTCAATTCAAAGAGAAGCAAGACTACATTATTTCTAAACATGATGTTTGAAAATTGAAAACAGTTTGGGCAGTGTTTGTATTCACTTTAGTGTGTAACAGTGACTTTAAAAAGGATCTGAATGGAAAGAACAGAATGAAAAAAAAAACAGTCTTTAACCGTAAAGATTAAAAACATTATTAATTTAGAAAATGGTATAACGAGGTATAATTGCATGAAAGTATCTAATGATAAGAACTACTCTGAATAATTGTTCCAAGGTTATTGAAAAACAAGTGAATAGACACATTGCAGTTTCATAAAGGAAAGGTTACTTGATGCAACCACTATTTGAAATAATGGTCTAACAGATTATAAAACAAACTGGCATGTAATTACCTTAATTTAATGTACCCAATAAACAAATCATATTCAAACAGTCTATGCATCCTTGTCCCAATACAACCTGTAGGTTTCTAGTTGCATCTAACGTGTTTCATAATTAAGCAGCTTCTAATAAGCAAATTTACCAAATCTTGAATCCTATTTCACTCCCCTCAACCACATCCTGTTGTAGAAGAGTAGGAAACAAGTTAAATATAGCCAAGATTAGAACTGTTGTACAAGTGTGGCTGAGAACCACACAAGAACAGACCTATGGACTTCTTCAACTGGAAAGCCCTTCCAGAGAAGATCCAGACTTGTGGCTCCATCAGTGTTCCAGGGAGCACTATATTTCTACACGGTGCTGTAGGAGTTGCCTACAGAGAGGGGCAGGCCAAATGTGAAGAGGCAGAGAGGGCTCCAAGCTCCAGCCCTGCATCAACTAAAGCAGCTCCAACTGTATATAGCGTAATTTGCTGGGGTCCCAGCATCTAAAGCATCTGCAATTTTAAGGAATATTTTATAAGACCCCAAAGTAGACTCATCTGATATACACTGGAATATTCTGCTGATTTAAACTGTAAAGACTAAAGATGAGAACCTTAATTGCTAAATATTTTCAAAATAGATGTATGGTTGGCCTCTTCTAAAATCTCAGCCCTCCCAATAATTATTCCTATTATGCATAATACCATTACAAAGCACTCCAAGTGATTATCTTGTGACTTAGAAACTTTCCACTAACACTTTTATCTGTATAACAGGAGAGAGGGAAAAATTTTATCCAGAGGAAGGAAAACCTAGCTCAGGGAAAAGTGGAAGACAAGAGAAGAGGCTGAAGGAACCTCAGCTTCTGATGAGTGAAGGGAAATGGAGAAAAGTCCTATGGCTGCCAGGTGCCGAAAGAAAGATGAGTAAAGAGACTGCAGTGGGAAACTTACAGGTGAAGAAGATGAGCCATTTTTTCTCTAGGATTCTTTCTGGATTCATAAAAGGAGACAGAGGTTGCCCTGCTGGCCCTGAGGGGGACACTTACCTCATTCTATGTATGTACCACAGTCGGTTTAACCATTCATCACAGGAGGACATCTGGGTTGATTCGTTTTTGACTTACAAATAAAGCAACTGTTTGTATACAGGTTTTGGGTGATTTTCGTGTCTTTGGATAAATGCTCAAGAATGTAATTTCTGAGTTGCATGGTAATCATATATTGTTTTAGAAGAAACTACCAAACTCTTTTCCAGAGTAGTATCATCTTACATTCTTGCTGGCAATGTATAATTGATTCCGTTTCTCTACATTCTCACCAGCATTTGGTGTTGTCTCTAATTTTATTTTCACCATTCTGATAGCTGTGTAGTAATATATCACAGTGGTTTTCATTTGCATTTCCCTGATGGCTAATAATGCTGAACATCGTCTCATGTGCTTATCTGTTATCTTTATATCCCCTTTAATGAAATGTTTCTTCATATCTTTTCTTTATTTTCTGACTGGACTGCCTTTTTACTGTTGAGTTTTGAGAGTTCTTTGCATATTGTAGACACTAGTCCTTTTTCAGATAGGTGCTTTTTAAATAGTTTCTCTCAGTCCGTAGCTAGTCATTTTATCTCTTCACATGGGCTTTCATAGAGCAAGTGTTTAATTCTGATGAGGTTCAGTTCATCAATTGTTCCTCTTATGCACTGTGATTTTAGTGTCAGTTAAAAATTCTGAGAACTCTGTGTCTAGTTCTAAACTTTTCTCATTAAAAAAAAAGTTTTATAGTGTTACATTTACATTTAAGTCTACATAATACCTTTTGAGTAAAATGTTGTATAAGGCGTGAGATTTACTTTAAGGTTTTGTTTGTTTGTTTTGACCTATAAGTTTGCATTTGCTCCAATACTATTTGTTGAGTAGGCTATCCTTTCTCCACTGAATGGCACCTTTGTCAAAAAATCAGTGGACTACATGATGTAGATCTCTTTCTGGGTCCTCTATTCTGTACCATTGATCTACGTCTATTCCTCCACCAACACCACATCATCTTGATTATTTTATATACCTAGTAAGCCTTAATATTGGGTAGGGTGATTTCTCTCACTTCGTTCTTCTTTATCAACATGGTTTTAGCTATTCTAGGACCTATGTCTATTCACATAAATTTTAGAATAAGCTTCTCTACACTTACAAAAATTCTTGCCCAGATTTTAGGAGAAATTACATTAAACCTATAGATCTATTTTGGGAAAACTGGCATCTTTAATATGTTGAATCTTCCAATCCACAAACACAGTGTCTCTCCATTTATTTATGTATTCTTTAATTTCTTTCATCAGCATTTTTGTAATTCTTAGCATACAGAATCTATACAAATTTTGGTAAGTGTGTGTCTAAATATTTTATTTTCTTTGGAGTAATTTTAGGTGGTATTGTATTGCTCATTTCAGTTTCTGCATGTCACCTGTTAATGAAACGGGAAAAGTTCCCTTGTCCCCCTCACAGGGCCTGTGATGGGGTTGTGGCTCGATTCTTCAGTACCCTGCTGCTCAAAACCCATGGAGGGAGCAGGCAGATGGGCAGGTCATGGGGCTCTGACCCCATGGCAGTGTCTAGGGATGAATGTTTACCGCTCCTGAAGCCCTGCTGGGCATGTGCTACAGGTTGCTCTTTTAGTTTTGCCCTTTGTAGGCAGTTTGTGTTAGTCAGCTCAATTAGATCCTCTGCCTTATCACAAGGACAGAGGGCTTTCTGTATCCTGGGATTCTTGCCTTGGTATACCGGAAGAATTGGATCACCTGTGGGCTTGGAGAATGAGTGCAGGGATTTTTATTGAGTGATAGCTCTCGGTGAAGTGGATGGGGAGGCCAGAATGGGGATGGAGTGGGAAGGAGTGGGAAGGTGGTTTTCCCATGGAGTTGAGTCATGGGCTGTCATCTGACTGCCCCGGCCAAACTCTGTGGTTGTTTTGCCGACTGGTTGCCTGCTGGCATCTGCTGGTGCATGGCCGTGTGCTCTTAGGCTGGTGCGCTCCTTTGAACTTCCAGCTGCTTGTGTCTTCTTCCACTAGCGTGTTCCTTTTGATGTCCAGCTGTTTGTGTCTGTGCCCACTAGGGTCTCAGGGTTTTTATAGGCACCGGATGAGGGCGTGGCAGGTCAGGGTGGTCTTGGGAAATATAACATTTGGGCACAAAAACAGAAATGCCTGTCCTCACCTAGGTCCATAGGCACAGACCTGGGGGCGGAGCTCTAGCCAGGGACCATGTCCTTCCCTTCCCAGCACTTCCCTGCCCCTCTTCCTGTATCATTAATCTATAGAAATGTGATTGTGTCTTTATCTTATGTGCTGTGACCTTGCTGAACTCACTTATTACCTCTAGGTGTTTTTGTAGATTCTTTGGACTTTTCTACATAGAAAATAGTGTCATCTGCAAATATAGATACTTTTGTTTCTTCCTTTCCAATCTGCATATGTCTTACTTATTGTCCTTCTTTCTCTTAGTGGCTTCTACTTTGAGTGCAGTTTTGCATAAGAGTGGTGAGAAGCAGACATCTTTGCCTTGTTCTCAATCTTAGAAGAAAAACATTCAGTCTTTCACCATAAAATATGATGTTAGCTGTAGGTTTCTTGTAATGCTGTTATCAAATTGAGAAATCGCCTCTGTATTACTAACTTGCTGAGAATTTTTATCACAGATGAGTGTTGAAATCTGTCAAGTGTTTTTCTTTGTTAATTGGTGTAATCATATGATTTTTCTTCTTTAGCTTGATGGATATGGTAGATTACACTGAGTTTGGAATTTGAGCCAGCCTTGCATACCTGGAATAAATCCTACTTCATCATGATGTATAATCTTTCTTATACATTGTTGGATTCTGTCTGGCATTATATTGATATTTTGTATGCCAGAGTTCATAAGAGCTATTGGTTTGCAGCTTTCTTGCTATTGAACTCTTTCTCTGGTTTAAGCGTCAGGGCAATGAAGGCCTCATAAAGTAAGTTGGGAACTATTTTTTCCAATTCTGTTTTCTGGAAGAGTTTGTGTAAAATTGGTGTTAACTCTTTTTTAAATGGCAAAATTTCCAGTGAAAGCACCTGAGCTTGGAAACTTCTTTCTTGAGAGCTTTTTAATTACAAATTCAATTTTTTTTATCTCTTACATTAAAAATTTTTTATCAAAGAATTATGAGCATGTGGTTTAAAATCAGAAAGGCTACAATAAAAAAGAGTAAGTGTCTGCCTATTTCCCAACAACCACTTGTTTTTAATTCTACTGTTGGGGGCACTACAATCTCTAAATAAATTGCCTTACACAGCTTTTCTTTTGATTTATTGATTTCAGATGATATATAGATTACCTTCTTTGGTAGATGGGCTATTGGTTCGCTTTTGTCATTTCCCACTGTTGCTTCTCCTACAGCTTCTAATTTTCTTACAGTTATAACACTGTCTTCAATAACTTATTTGGAAAGGTTTTAGGGGATGTATTTCTTAAATTCTAACATGTAGTTTCTTCTACTTTGACTTTTAAAGTAATATATTAACACCCTCTTCATTAGTCTATTAGCTTCCAACAGTTTATCTTGTCCCCCACTTGTGAGATGATGCCTCATCTCTGTACCTCTCTCCTCCTATTTTTGCATTCTTCTTTCTCCAAATGTCTTGTATTTTTACATTTACATTTACTCTATCTAAAGACTGATAGCTTTTCATTCTGTTCTACAGCCATATTAAGTATTATTCCCTTGACCTACTTTGTAATTATAAAAGATTAAAACCATATACAGCATTTTAATTACCATGACTAATATTAACTACAAAGCCAATGTGTATGTTTTAAACATATCTCCCTTTTAGTGACTTTATAGTCAAGATCCTTGTGAATATATCTATTGCTCTAAAGCATACCGTATTTTAATCGGCTTTTTATATGGATGTAACTTTTTTATAGAGTATTTTTGTTTATTTAATTTTTCCTAGAGTTTTGGGTTGTGTTTCTTTTTTCTAGTTGGAAGAAGAAGCATATATCTTCTTCACCACAGTATAGTAGTTTAGAGTATAGGCTCTAGAATTGGGCTGTCTGAGTTTGAATCATGGGTCCATCACTTGCTAACTGTGACCTAAGGCAAATTATCTTACTTCACTGTGTCTTGGGTTTTCTTATCTATAAAATGTAAAAATAATAACAGTACTTCCCTCATAGGACTCTTGAAGGATTAAATGAGAAAACAAGCCTACTGTGTTTAGGCCAGTGTCTAGTACTATGTGAAAATGCATTAGCTATTCTTATTATTATCATCATCATCATTATCATTTTTTACTAGTACATCTCAACTTTTAACACCACACATATACTGCTTGGAATCAATTCCACTGTTTGTTATTTTAATACTTCTTTCTAGAAGACCACTGACTTCCAATTTTGATGACTGCAGGCTGTGTTTTGCTTTGTTTTGTTTTTAATGATCACTCTACAGCTGTCATCATTAAATTCATTTTCAATCGATTTCTTCTCTGGTTTTTTTAATTTCATGGTTTTTCATTTCTTGTATTTTACCCATATTTTGCATAATATTTTTCAAGTAACTTCTTCAAAATAATAAGGCAAGTAAGTTCTTTACATTCTTATATATCTTAAAATGGCTGTAGTTTGACCTAAATTCAACATCATCTGCCTTTAGAATGTTGAAGACCTTACTTTATTGACTTTTAGCATCCACTGTTGGTGCTAACCTGTCTATATTGTCAGCTTGATTTTTGCTCCCTTATAAATATCCTGGTTACTATTCGGAAGATTTTATTGATCTTTTTGTAACTAGAAGTCTGAACTGTTATGGGGATGTGTTGAAACACGTGTCATTTTTTTTTTTACTCTTTTTCCATAGCCCTGTGTGTACCTTTTACATTTGGCAACTCTCAGTCCTTTACCTCTGTGCTTTTCTTTGTGTCTTTAAGAAATAACTCCTATTGATCAGCTATTGGAATTCCTGAATTGATCCTCCTATGTTTATACCTTTTATATATAGATATAGATTTGCCTATTTGCCCCACATTATGGAGACGTTCTTGTTTTTGTCTTCCAACCCTTCTAATTTATGTATAATTTCAGCAATATTTTTACTTTCAAAAGCTATTCTTGCTCTTAAAATATTTCTTTTCAAAGAAGCTTGTTCTTGATCTATGAAGTCAGTCTCATCTTAAATCCAGACACATACCCCCAATTTAATATCAGAAACCCATTCCTGAAAATGAGACAGTCTATATGGAAATGTGCCCTGGTCACCTATTTCCTTTTGTTTAAAAGGCCAAATTAAACTTCTAACAGATTTCATTAAGTATAACTAAAACATAGGAAAGCCAGCATTTAAAATATAATATCTTAAAATAATTGGTCTAATTGATTGCAAAACAATTAGAATGGTTATCAGATTGTTTGTATGCATGCTACTCTGTATCAGTAACATGCCCACTTTTCATGGTACATCATAAATATTTTTTTCCAATAAGGCATAGCAATCAGCACACAGCAATTTATAAAGGCATTAGAAAATGCAGGTAAAATTTACAATGAAAATAGGGCAATTACCTGGGATGACCCGTTACTCCTGAAGAAAAAAGCAAACTGGAAACTTGAAGAAAGTGGAAAGGGAAGGATGGTTAAAATGTAGTCATTGTCAAGGCCTATGGAAAGTGACATCATAGGTGAGCTGGATGACAAAAGGGCAATTTCATGCAAGAAACAGGCAGAGATTCTTTGTCATTTTCATTCTGGGGTAGGGACTTATAAATGATGAATGGATCTTCAGGGGATGCAAGTGTCATTTTAGGATGAAAAACTACAAAATCAAGCTTTACTTAACTCTCTTCAAGTTTATGTTCACAGATTTTTTTGCACAGTGTTATAAGAGTCAGGCACTCACAGTCCACCAAGTTCCAGGATAATATTTATCACTGTGTTTGTTTAGTCCCCATATTATTTTCAGCGAGCAGTGTCTGGTGGTTTGATTGAAGGCTCTCTCTGTTATCACTATGATCAACTATTTCAGATTGACATTCTGAACAAGTTTAGTACTTGATTACTCAGCATTACATTTAAAGAATTCATCAATATCTTTTTCAATCTCCTCTCAAAACAAATCTTCTTTGCAAGAGTAACAATGGCAAAGCATGGTTTACACTGAATAAAATGATATGATGCCTCTCTTAGTGTCAACATTCGGCACATGCATCCCTCTGTGAACACTAGGCATGCTTTTCAAAACACCTACTTGTGATTTTGATGTATTTGGAAGGTATTTTATTTTTGGAAGGTAGCTTGATATTTTCCCTATATATCATTTTGCTTAGAATATTAAATTATTGAGTTTAGGGACATAAATTTTCCTTATATAAATATCAGCTAAAAGATTGCTGTTGAGTGATATATTCATTGCAGAAGTCTGAGACTTATAAACCAATACTAATTCCACCGGGAAAATTTCAAATGAGGAGACATTCTTCTTGATACGTCTGTATGTATAAAAATACTAATTAGAGTTTATTTCCAAATTCCCTTCTATGATTAACCATTTCTTCCGGGTTTCATTTATTCATTTGTTTTGTTCTCCTTTATTCTTGGGCTTAATTCCTGGGTGATGGGTTGATCTGTGCAGCAAACCACCATGGCATACGTTTACCTATGTAACAAACCTGCACATCCTGCACATGTACAATAAAAGAAAGAAGGAAAGAAAGCTTTCCTCAACTGTCTGACAATCCTTGGTTCTCCTTACATGTTTGAGAATGGGACAGCATGAAAGACCACTAGCTGCTCTGTGTACAGGTAGAAGCTGTCCCCTGGAAAGCTTTGACTTAGGATGAGTGGGTCTTGATACTCTGCGTCTCACAAATTTCAAACTTTTAGGTTTTACTTTGTGGAGTCACAGCTCATATGAATTCTGTAGTTCCCTTCAGAGTGCTTCCTTCAATTACTTTATAAGAATTGTTTGTGTGTATATTTGCATTAAAAACAAGTTCCCCAGTATACAATTATGTCTATACTGGTATTTTTCTTCTAATTTTCATTATTTTAATAGCTACAAATACAACCTCAGAAAGGTAACTGAGTTGCTTAAACTTTCCACTAATGACAAAAATTAGATTTTCAAATAATAGAATAAAATGAGCCTGGGTTAAACATAAGTTCAGTAAAGCAGAAATCAGAAATAATGGGGTTTCATTATGTTCATGTTAAAATAACCCATTGTGAAGTAATAATGGAAGGAATATTTTTGTATACTAGGAAAGAAATGGAAAAACTTTAGGCATTAGAAAGAATTTCTTGAATGTGAAGGTAATCAGGCAACAAAGCATACTATAAAGTGAACTTCCTCAGAAATGCTTAATAAAATACTAGGAGCACTTATGTAATTTATGTACTCAGTTGTTCACCAAAGATATAACTCCAAGTTAGTATAAACTAATGTAAAAAAAAAAAAAAAAAAAAGCAGAATGGTTAAATAAATTGGGATATGCCAATATAATGCAAATCATTCAATCATTAATAATCTTTCAAAAGATATTTAACAATGCAACCAAAAAATGAAATTAAACAGTAAACAATATATTCATGTACAGACGTATACAAACACTAAAAGGTTTCTATTTTGCTAAAAATGTATGTGGGAAAAATTTAAATAACTAAATGTAATGCACTGATGTGATCATCATAATTCTCTCTGGCTGTTGGAATAAATATTTTTTTGTTTTCTTTACATGTATTTGTTCTATACATTCGTTAGAACGTTTTGGATTATGAGTTAAAAATTCAACTGGTTTAAACAATAAGGGAAATGTATTATCTAACATAAAAATAATTTCAGAGGTAGGCCAATAACAGGGCCATAAATGCCACAGCTGAATGGCTTCACTACAGTTCCGAGTTCTCTCCACTGGATTTCTTTGTCCTCCTCAGTGTGGTTTGCTTTGTCCTTATGATTGTCACTTTGGCAAATAAGATGACTGCAGTATCTCCAAGCACTGCATCTCAAACAAGATTCAAAGACCAGAAGTGGAAAACAAAGAATATACTTTCTCAAGCCCTTCATAAAAGTAAGGAAAACCTCAGACTTTATGGCCAGAATGGATTATATGCCCTTTTAAAAAAATCATCATTGATAAGGGGAATTGAAATTAACACACTGGCCTACTTTTTAAAAGTTATTTTTAGTTATTGTGAACACATAATGGTTACACATATTTATCAGGTATTTATCAGGTACATGTGATGTTTTGATACAGGCATACAATATGTAATGATCAAATCATGATCACTGGGGTATTCATCACCTCAAGCATTTATCACTTCTTTGTGTTAGGAACATTCCAATTCCACTCTTTTAGTTATTTTAAAATACACAATAAATTATTGTTAAACATAGTCACCCTATTGTACTACCAAATACTACATTTTATTCATTCTATTTGTGTTTTTATATCCATTAACCATCCCCCTCTTTATTACCCTTTCACACTACCCTTCCTCTGGTAACTATCATTCTACTCTATCTCCAAAAGTTCATTTTTTTTTCAGTTCCCACATATGAGTGAGAACATGTGATATTTGTCTTTCTGTGCATGCCATATTTCACTCAACACAATGCCCTCCAGTTCCATCTATGCCATTGTGAATAACAGAACTTCATTTCCTTTTATGGCTGAATAATATTCCATTGTGTGCATGTACTACATATTCTTTATCAATTCATCCATCGATGGATATTTAGGTTGATTCCATATCTTGGCTATTGTGAAGAGTGCTGCAATAAACATGGGAATGCAGCTACCTCTTCAATATATTGATTTCCTTTCTTTTGGATGTATACCCAGCAGTGGGACTGCTGGATTTTATGGTAGTTTTATTGTTAGTTTTGTGAAGAACTTCCACACTGTTTTACATAGTAGCTATGTTAATTTACATTTCTGCCAACAGTGTATGAGGTTTCTGCTCTCTCCCCATCCTGGCCAGCATTCATTATTGCCTATCTTTTGGATGAAAGCCATCTTAACTGGGGTAAGATGCTATCACATTGTGGTTTTCATTTGTAGTTCTCCAATGTTAGTGATGTTGAGCATTTTTTTCATATAACTGTTGGCCACTTGTCTGTCTTCTTTTGAGAAATATCTATTCATCTTTTGCCCATTTTAAATCAGACTATTTCCTATTAAATTGTTTGAGCTCCTTCTACATTCTAGTTTTTAATCCTTTTTGTCAGATGGGTATTTTGCAAATATTTCCTCCCATTCTGTAGGTTATGTCTTCACTTTGTTGATTGTTTCCTTTGCTGTGCACAAGCTTTTTAGCTTGATGTGATCCCATTTGTCCATTCTTGCTTTGGTTGCCTGTGCTTTTGAGGTTTTACTCAAGAAATCTTTGCCCAGATCAATGTTCTGGAGTGTTTACCCAATGTTTTCTTCTAGCTATTTTACACTTTTAGGTCTTAGATTTATGTTTTTAATCCATTTTTGATTGATGTATGATGGAGAGAGATAGGTATCTAGTTTCATTCTTCTGCATATTGATAACTAGTTTTCCAGCATCACTTATCGAAGAGACTGTCCTTTCCCTAGTATATGTTCTTGGTACCTTTGTCAAAAATAAGTTGACTGCAAATACATGAATTTATTGCTGGGTTCTTCATTCAGTTCAATTGTTCTATGTGTCTGTTTTTCATGCTAACACCTTGCTATTTTGACTCCTATAGTTTTGCAGTATAATTTGAAGTCAGATAATGTGGTTTCTCCACCTTTGTTCTTTTTGCTCAGGATGGCTTTGGCTATTCTGGATCTTTTGTGGTTCTACATAAATTTTAGGATTGTTTTTTCTATTTCTGTGAAGAATGCCATTGATATTGTGAGAAGGACTGCATTTAATTTGTAGATTGCTTTAGGCAGTATGAACACTTTTAATAATATTGATTCTTCCAACCCATAAACATGGCATATTTTCCATTTTTTGTGTGTGTTTGCTTCAGTTTTTTCACCAATGTTTATAGTTTTCATTGTAGAAATCTTTCACTTCTTTGGTTATGTTTATTCCTAGGTATTTTATTTTATTTGTAGCTACTGTAAATGGGATTACTTTTTTGATTTCTTTTTCAGATTGTTTGCTGGTGGCATAAAGAAATGCTACTGATTTTTGTATGTTGATTTTGTATCCTGCAGTTTTACTGAATTTGTTTATCAGTTCTGATAGTTTTTTGGTGGAGTCCTTAGATATTTTTAAAATTTCAGATCATATCATCTGCAAACAAGGATAATTTGACTTTTTCCTTTTCAATTTGGATGTCATCTATTTCTTTCTCTTGTCTAATTGCTCTGTCTAATACTTCTATTTCTATGTTGAAAAAAAGAGGTGAAAGTGAGCATCCTTGTCATGTTTCAGATCTTAGAGAAAAGGCTTTCAGTTTCCCCATTCAGTATGATACTTGTTGTGAGTGTGTCATACATGGTTTCTGTCATGTTGAATATGTTCCTTCTATGTCCAATTTTTTGAGAGATTTTATCATAGAAGAATGTTGCATTTTATCAAATGCTTTTTTGGTATCTATTGAAATGATCATATGGTTTTTGTCCTCCATAGTGTTGATATGATATACACCATTGATTGATTCGCATATGTTGAACTATCCTTGCATCCCAGAAATAATGATCCCACTTGATCATAATGAATCATCTTTTTAATGTGTTATTGAATTTGGTTTTCTAGTATTTTGTTAGAGGTTTTTGCATCTATGCTAATCAGGGATATTGGCCTGTAGTTTTTCTTTTTTTGTTGTGTCTTTGTCTGGTTTTGGTTTTGGGATTATACGGACCTTGTGGTATAAGTCTGGAAGTATTCCTTCCTCTTTGATTTTTTTGGAACAATTTGAGTAGAATTAATATTAGTTCTTCTTTAAGTGTTTGGTAGAATTCAGCAGTAAAGCCATCAGGTCCTGGACTTTTCTTTGATGAAAGACTTTTTATTACTGCTTTTATCTCATTATTTGTTGCTGGTCTATTTGGCTTTTGGATTTCTTCATGGTTCTATCTTGGTAGGTTATAGGTGTCTAGAAATTTATCCATTTCTTCTAGGATTTCTAATTTATTGTCATACAGTTGCTCATAACATCTGAATTTCTGTTGTATCAGTTGTAATGTCTCCCTTTTTGTCTCTTGTTTTATTTGAGTCACTCTCCTTTTCTTAGTCAGATTAAAGGTTAGTTGATTTTGTTTATCTGTTCAAGAAAGCAATTTTTCATTGATCTTTTGTGTTTTTTAAAAGTCTCAATTTCATTCATTTCTGCTCTGATCTTTGTTATTCCTACCTTCTACTAATTTGGGGTTTGGTTTACTTTTGCTCTTCTAGGTCTTTGAGATACATTAGTAGATTGTTTATTTGAAGATTTTCTACTTTTCTGATATAGGATTTCATTACTTTAAATTTCTCTCTTAACACTGTTTTTGATATATTCCATAGGTTTTGGTATGTTCTGTTTCCGTTTTCATTTGTTTTAAGAAATTTAAAAAAAAAAAAAACAAAACTTAAAAATCAGCACTTAAAAAAAACTTAATCAGCACTAGGGGGCAACCCAAGAGTACTGCAGACTCCTAGATACGCTGCTTTGATGGAATTGGGTAAGATAATGAAGAATCCCTGAGCTACCAGACAAAATCTCTAGCTCTCCTCTCTCTCTTTCTCCCAATCAGAAGGATAGTCTCCATTATGGGCTGCCTGGAACTAGGGGAGAAGTGATGCAAGCACTCCCATGGCCTGCATAGCTGGCACTATACTGGGTCACACCTGAAGTCAGCATAGTATTGGGTCTTGTCCAGGGTCTCTGAATCCTCCTGCTTGGCTCCGCTAGGGCTGAGAGGTGGTCCTATTCTTTCTTAAAGAATATACGAATATATCCACCCAATACCTTGATCATACCAGGTTTCCCTTAGCAAGGCATAATATCAAACAAGGCCTAAATAAAGAGTTACTCTATGCTAATGCACAGGGTGTTTATATGAGTTTCCTACTGGTGCTGTAACAAAGTACCACAATCTTAGTGACTTAAAACAACACAAATCTATATGTTACAATTATGGAGGTCAGAAGTTTGAAATGGGTCAATAGGGCTGTGTTCTCTCTAGAGGCTCTAGGGGAGAATTCATTTCCTTGCCTTTTCTAGTTTCTAGAGGTTGTCTGCCTTCCTTGGCAGACAAGAGAGGATCATTGCCCATATGATAACAATAGCATATTATTAATTAAATGCCATGGACCTGAGATTCTAAGAGAGAGCATAAAAGCAAGAATAGTCAACAAAGTGGGGAGTGGAACAGAGAGAGAGAAAGAAGGCAGTCAAATATTTCTGCAAGAGAGATAAGGTAAAAAAAAAAAAAAAAAAAAATTAAAGCCATAACCAGGAATTCAGACCAGTACCTATCTGCTGATCCAAACAGTAACTACCAGTTACATTTCCAGCAGTTACTCAAAGGCAGATATTCAGATTCCCTCCCAATTAAACTCCCTTCCCCTACACGGAGAATTCTAAGACCTAGTGCCAGATTCCAGGCCCTAGAAAGCACTGGTTCTTTTTTTTTTTTTTTTTTTTTTCAGTTGAAATGATGTATTTTCTTGATGTGGACGTAAGAAGGAAAAAAGACATACTGAACATAAAATATCAAAACTGTGTAAAGGAGTACCTTTTTATATGTCACATTCTTTTCTATTCCCTGGTTAGTTTGTTTTTTTTTTTAATTTATTTATTATTATTATACTTTAAGTTGTAGGGTACATGTGCATAACGTGCAGGTTTGTTACATATGTATACTTGTGCCATGTTGGTGTGCTGCACCCATCAACTTGTCATTTACATCAGGTATAACTCCCAATGCAATCCCTCACCCCTCCCCCCTCCCGATGATAGGCCCCGGTGTGTGATGTTCCCCTTCCTGAGTCCAAGTGATCTCATTGTTCAGTTCCCACCTATGAGTGAGAACATGCAGTGTTTGGTTTTCTGTTCTTGTGATAGTTTGCTAAGAATGATGGTTTCCAGCTGCATCCATGTCCCTACAAAGGACACAAACTCATTCCTTTTTTATGGCTGCATAGTATTACATGGTGTATATGTGCCACATTTTCTTAATCCAATCTGTCACTGATGGACATTTGGGTTGATTCCAAGTCTTTGCTATTGTGAATAGTGCTGCAATAAACATACGTGTGCATGTGTCTTTATAGCAGCATAATTTATAATCCTTTGGGTATATACCCAGTAATGGGATGGCTGGGTCATATGGTACATCTAGTTCTAGATCCTTGAGGAATCGCCATACTATTTTCCATAATGGTTGAACTAGTTTACAATCCCACCAACAGTGTAAAAGCGTTCCTATTTCTCCACATCCTCTCCAGCACCTGTTGTTTCCTGACTTTTTAATGATTGCCATTCTAACTGGTGTGAGATGGTATCTCATTGTGGTTTTGATTTGCATTTCTCTGATGGCCAGTGATGATGAGCATTTTTTCATGTGTCTGTTGGCTGTATGAATGTCTTCTTTTGAGAAATGTCTGTTCATATCCTTTGCCCACTTTTTGATGGGGTTGTTTGTTTTTTTCTTGTAAATTTGTTTGAGTTCTTTGTAGGTTCTGGATATTAGCGCTTTGTCAGATGAGTAGATTGCAAAAATTTTTTCCCATTCTGTAGGTTGCCTGTTCACTCTGATGGTAGTTTCCTTTGCTGTGCAGAACCTCTTTAGTTTAATGAGATCCCATTTGTCAATTTTGGCTTTTGCTGCCGTTGCTTTTGGTGTTTTAGACATGAAGTCTTTGCCCATGCCTATGTCCTGAATGGTACTACCTAGGTTTTCCTCTAGGATTTTTATGGTATTAGGTCTAACATTTAAGTCTCTAATCCATCTTGAATTAATTTTCGTATAAGGAGTAAGGAAAGGATCCAGTTTCAGCTTTCTACTTATGGCTAGCCAATTTTCCCAGCACCATTTATTAAATAGGGAATCCTTTCCCCATTTCTTGTTTCTCTCAGGTTTGTCAAAGATCAGATGGCTGTAGATGTGTGGTATTATTTCTGAGGACTCTGTTCTGTTCCATTGGTCTATATCTCTGTTTTGGTACCAGTACCATGCTGTTTTGGTTACTGTAGCCTTGTAGTATAGTTTGAAGTCAGTTAGCGTGATGCCTCCAGCTTTGTTCTTTTGACTTAGGATTGTCTTGGAGATGCGGGCTCTTTTTTGGTTCCATATGAACTTTAAAGCAGTTTTTTCCAATTCTGTGAAGAAACTCCTTGGTAGCTTGATGGGGATGGCATTGAATCTATAAATTACCTTGGGCAGTATGGCCATTTTCACAATATTGATTCTTCCTATCCATGAGCATGGTATGTTCTTCCATTTGTTTGTGTCCTCTTTTATTTCACTGAGCAGTGGTTTGTAGTTCTCCTTGAAGAGGTCCTTTACATCCCTTGTAAGTTGGATTCCTAGGTATTTTATTCTCTTTGAAGCAATTGTGAATGGAAGTTCATTCCTGATTTGGCTCTCTGTTTGTCTGTTACTGGTGTATAAGAATGCTTGTGATTTTTGCACATTAATTTTGTATCCTGAGACTTTGCTGAAGTTGCTTATCAGCTTAAGGAGATTTTGGGCTGAGACAATGGGGTTTTCTAAATATACAATCATGTCATCTGCAAACAGGGACAATTTGACTTCTTCTTTTCCTAACTGAATACCCCTGATTTCTTTCTCTTGCCTAATTGCCCTAGCCAGAACTTCCAACACTATGTTGAATAGGAGTGGTGAGAGAGGGCATCCCTGTCTTGTGCCAGTTTTCAAAGGGAATTTTTCCAGTTTTTGCCCATTGAGTATGATATTGGCTGTGGGTTTGTCATAAATAGCTCTTATTATTTTGAGGTATGTTCCATCAATACCGAATTTATTGAGCGTTTTTAGCATGAAGGGCTGTTGAATTTTGTCAAAAGCCTTTTCTGCATCTATTGAGATAATCATGTGGTTCTTGTCTTTGGTTCTGTTTATATGCTGGATTATGTTTATTGATTTGTGAATGTTGAACCAGCCTTGCATCCCAGGGATGAAGCCCACTTGATCATGGTGGATAAGCTTTTTGATGTGCTGCTGAATCCGGTTTGCCAGTATTTTATTGAGGATTTTTGCATCGATGTTCATCAGGGATATTGGTCTAAAATTCCCTTTTTTTGTTGTATCTCTGCCAGGCTTTGGTATCAGGATGATGTTGGCCTCATAAAATGAGTTAGGGAGGATTCCCTCTTTTTCTATTGATTGGAATAGTTTCAGAAGGAATGGTACCAACTCCTCCTTGTATCTCTGGTAGAATTCAGCTGTGAATCCATCTGGTCCTGGACTTTTTTTGGTTGGTAGGCTATTAATTATTGCCTCAATTTCAGAGCCTGCTATTGGTCTATTCAGGGATTCAATTTCTTCCTGGTTTAGTCTTGGAAGAGTGTAAGTGTCCAGGAAATTATCCATTTCTTCTAGATTTTCCAGTTTATTTGCGTAGAGGTGTTTATAGTATTCTCTGATGGTAGTTTGTATTTCTGTGGGGTCGGTGGTGATATCCCCTTTATCATTTTTAATTGCATCGATTTGATTCTTCTCTCTTTTCTTCTTTATTAGTCTTGCTAGTGGTCTGTCAATTTTGTTGATCTTTTCAAAAAACCAACTCCTGGATTCATTGATTTTTTGGAGGGTTTTTTGTGTCTCTATCTCCTTCAGTTCTGCTCTGATCTTAGTTATTTCTTGCCTTCTGCTAGCTTTCGAATGTGTTTGCTCTTGCTTCTCTAGTTCTTTTAATTGCGATGTTAGAGTGTCAATTTTAGATCTTTCCTGCTTTCTCTTGTGGGCATTTAGTGCTATAAATTTCCCTCTACACACTGCTTTAAATGTGTCCCAGAGATTCTGGTATGTTGTATCTTTGTTCTCATTGGTTTCAAAGAACATCTTTATTTCTGCCTTCATTTCGTTATGTACCCAATAGTCATTCAGAAGCAGGTTGTTCAGTTTCCATGTAGTTGAGCGGTTTTGATTGAGTTTCTTAGTCCTGAGTTCTAGTTTGATTGCACTGTGGTCTGAGAGACAGTTTGTTATAATTTCTGTTCTTGTACATTTGCTGAGGAGTGCTTTACTTCCAATTACGTGGTCAATTTTGGAGTAAGTACGATGTGGTGCTGAGAAGAATGTATATTCTGTTGATTTGGGGTGGAGAGTTCTATAGATGTCTATTAGGTCTGCTTGCTGCAGAGATGAGTTCAATTCCTGGATATCCTTGTTAACTTTCTGTCTCATTGATCTGTCTAATGTTGACAGTGGAGTGTTGAAGTCTCCCATTATTATTGTATGGGAGTCTAAGTCTCTTTGTAAGTCTCTAAGGACTTGCTTTATGAATCTGGGTGCTCCTGTATTGGGTGCATATATATTTAGGATAGTTAGCTCTTCCTGTTGAAATGATCCCTTTACTATTATGTAATGGCCTTCTTTGTCTCTTTTGATCTTTGATGGTTTAAAGTCTGTTTTATCAGAGACTAGTATTGCAACCCCCGCTTTTTTTTGTTCTCCATTTGCTTGGTAAATCTTCCTCCATCCCTTTATTTTGAGCCTATGTATGTCTCTGCGTGTGAGATGGGTCTCCTGAATACAGCAGACTGATGGGTCTTGACTCTTTATCCAGTTTGCCAGTCTGTGTCTTTTAATTGGAGCGTTTAGTCCATTTACATTTAAGGTTAAGATTGTTATGTGTGAACTTGATCCTGCCATTATGATATTAACTGGTTATTTTGCCCGTTAGTTGATGCAGTTTCTTCCTAGCCTCGATGGTCTTTACATTTTGGCATGTTTTTGCCATGGCTGGTACCGGTTGTTCCTTTCCATGTTTAGTGTTTCCTTCAGGGTCTCTTGTAAGGCAGGCCTAGTGGTGACAAAATCTCTAAGCATTTGCTTATCTGTAAAGGATTTTATTTCTCCTTCACTTATGAAACTTAGTTTGGCTGGATATGAAATTCTGGGTTTAAAATTCTTTTCTTTAAGAATGTTGAATATTGGCCCCCACTCTCTTCTGGCTTGTAGAGTTTCTGCCGAGAGATCTGCTGTTAGTCTGATGGGCTTCCCTTTGTGGGTAACCCGACCTTTCTCTCTGGCTTCCCTTCAGATTTTTTCCTTCATTTCAACTTTGGTGAATCTGGCAATTATGTGTCTTGGAGTTGCTCTTCTCGAGGAGTATCTTTGTGGCGTTCTCTGTATTTCCTGGATTTGAATGTTGGCCTGCCCTACTAGGTTGGGGAAGTTCTCCTGGATGATATCCTGAAGAGTGTTTTCCAACTTGGTTCCATTTTCCCCCTCACTTTCAGGCACCCCAATCAGACGTAGATTTGGTCTTTTTACATAATCCCATACTTCTTGCAGGCTTTGTTCATTTCTTTTTCTTCTTTTTTCTTTTGGTTTCTCTTCTCGCTTCATTTCATTCATTTGATCCTCAATCGCTGATACTCTTTCTTCCAGTTGATCGAGTCGGTTACTGAAGCTTGTGCATTTGTCACGTATTTCTCGTGTCATGGTTTTCATCTCTTTCATTTCGTTTAGGACCTTCTCTGCATTAATTACTCTAGCCATCAATTCTTCCACTTTTTTTTCAAGATTTTTAGTTTCTTTGCGCTGGGTACGTAATTCCTCCTTTAGCTCTGAGAAGTTTGATGGACTGAAGCCTTCTTCTCTCATCTCGTCAAAGTCATTCTCTGTCCAGCTTTGATCCGTTGCTGGCGATGAGCTGCGCTCCTTTGCCGGGGGAGATGCGCTCTTATTTTTTGAATTTCCAGCTTTTCTGCCCTGCTTTTTCCCCATCTTTGTGGTTTTATCTGCCTCTGGTCTTTGATGATGGTGATGTACTGATGGGGTTTTGGTGTAGGTGTCCTTCCTGTTTGATAGTTTTCCTTCTAACAGTCAGGACCCTCAGCTGTAGGTCTGCTGGAGATTGCTTGAGGTCCACTCCAGACCCTGTTTGCCTGGGTATCAGCAGCAGAGGCTTCAGAAGATAGAATATTTCTGAACAGCAAGTGTACCTGTCTGATTCTTGCTTTGGAAGCTTCCTCTCAGGGGTGTACTCCACCCTGTGAGGTGTGGGGTGTCAGACTGCCCCTAGTGGGGGATGTCTCCCAGTTAGGCTACTCAGGGGTCAGGGACCCACTTGAGCAGGGAGTCTGTCCCTTCTCAGATCTCAACCTCCGTGTTGGGAGATCCACTGCTCTCTTCAAAGCTGTCAGACAGAGTCGTTTGCGTCTGCAGAGGCTTCTGCTGCGTTTACTTTTTACTGTGCCCTGTCCCCAGAGGTGGAGTCTACAGAGACAGGCAGGTTTCCTTGAGCTGCTGTGAGCTCCACCCAGTTGGAGCTTCCCAGCAGCTTTGTTTACCTACTTAAGCCTCAGCAATGGCGGGCGCCCCTCCCCCAGCCTCGCTGCTGCCTTGCGGGTAGATCACAGACTGCTGTGCTAGCAATAAGGGAGGCTCCGTGGGCGTGGGACCCTCCCAGCCAGGTGTGGGATATGATCTCCTGGTGTGCCCGTTTGCTTAAAGCGCAGTATTGGGGTGGGAGTTACCCAATTTTCCAGGTGTTGTGTGTCTCAGTTCCCCTGGCTAGGAAAAGGGATTCCCTTCCCCCTTGTGCTTCCCAGGTGAGGCGATGCCTCGCCCTGCTTCAGCTCTCGCTGGTCGGGCTGCAGCAGCTGACCAGCACTGATCGTCCGGCACTCCCCAGTGAGATGAACCCAGTACCTCAGTTGAAAATGCCGAAATCACCGGTCTTCTGTGTCGCTCGCGCTGGGAGTTGGAGACTGGAGCTGTTCCTATTCGGCCATCTTGCTCCGCCCCCCCAAGCACTGGTTCTTGACTTAGCTATACGTCGGAATAACCGGGGAGCTTTAAAAGAAATTGATATTTAGATCCACTCTGCAAGATTGTGAATTTTAGGGTATGCTTGGGGACTTAGGCTTTTTAAAGTTCCCAGGTGATTTAAATAGGCAGCAAAGCTCAAGAACCACTGGGCCAGAGAATGGATTTGAGAGACAGCCCTCACTTCAAGGTCTACGTTTCTAACACTGCTTCCAACTGAAGAGGTTAAGGGGCTTCAGGGGGAGGGGATATTCTTTGTCTTTCACTCAGATTTATTTTATATTCTATCTTCTCTTTCATTCACATATTTGTTCATTCACTCATCTATGGGTCATACACTACTCCAAGCTCTTTAAATACAGGCTGTGCAACATATATACTCTCCCACCTCCTCTTCCTAAAAGGAGACTAGACATGAAACAATATGTCACAGATAACCATAAAATTACAAAGTAGTATTCAAAGCAATTCTCTTTGAATACAGTAAAAATACTTTTTTAAAAAGCAAAAAGCTGGGTTAAAGTTGACTGTGAGATGACAAAAGAAAACCATGCCTTAAAGTAATAATAGCCGGTAATACCTAGAATGTTGCTTATTGCTTATTGTCTGCATTATAAGAGATACCTACACTGGTAGACTGGTAAATGTTAATAAGCAGCTCTCCAAGTTAAAAAGGAAGACCTTGCTTTGTAATGTTTGCTAATTTTCTGATGTAAATACTCCTGCCAGAGCCAATTTCAAAACTACCAACACAATATCAGTGAATGTGGAGTTCAGAAGAGATGTACACAATCAGCTCTCATGGGCTGGTACAAACTAGCACAAGCATGCCATTGGCTATCTGATAAAGTTCAAATAAACGATAACTGAAAAGAATTCCAACTTGTATACATATTTTATTTATTTATTTTTGTTTTGTTATCTCCTCTATTATTTCTTTGTTTCTGAATCATTTTCTTTTTTCTTCTCCTTTTTTTTTTTTTTTTTTTTTTTTTTTTTTTTTTTTT